>NC_133319.1:17997645-18035850 GCF_012295235.1 Primulina huaijiensis
TAATGTGAACACATATCCAGTAGTACTTTTCCTGCCATCCAGGTCACCACCCATATCGGCATCGACAAAACCCTGTAAGCCAAATTTTGATCTCCTGAAGCATAAAGAACAACTAGCAGTACCTTTCAAATACCTGAGAATCCACTTAACTGCTTCCCAGTGTTGCTTTCCTGGATTACTCATAAACCTGCTCACAACTCCCACTGCATGTGCTATGTCTGGTCTTGTGCACACCATTGCATACATGAGGCTTCCGACAGCAGAAGCATAAGGAACCTTATTCATATAAGCCTGCTCCTGCTCCGTCGATGGTGATTGTGCTTTGGTTAGTTTGAAATGACTAGCCAAAGGAGTACTTACAGATTTAGCTTCATCCATATTAAATCTGCTAACCACCTTTTTCACGTACTCTTCTTGAGATAACTTCAAGAATCCATTCACCCGGTCTCTAAAGATCCTCATTCCAAGGATTTGCTTTGCAGCACCCAAATCCTTCATGGCAAATTCCTTTGATAAATCTTTCTTGAGTTTATCAATTTCTTCCAGACAAGCTCCAGCTATCAGCATATCATCTACATATAGCAGTAGTATGATATAAGAACCGTCAAACTTTTTCACATAACTTGACTTCGATCTACCACGCCATCGGTTGGAACTCCTTTCACCACTGCTGCCTCTTCCTCTGTCATCAAGACTTAGAGCAGATCTCGATGATGTTGCTTCACCCGAGTCTTTCCTGCGAACTTCTTCAGCAAGGATTTGATCTCTAACATCAGTGAGTTGTAGTTTCCCTTTTCCAACAGAGTTGCTAACTGCTGCCCGCATCGATTCCCAAGTTTCTGGTAAAGACGCCAGAAGAATAAGTGCCCGAATCTCATCATCAATTTTGATGTCCACCGATGTCAGCTGGGAGACAATCGAGTTGAATTCATTTATGTGTTTTGCCACCGAAGTACCTTCTCCCATCTTCAAGTTGAATAACTTCTTCATGAGATGTACTTTGTTGTTTGCTGATGGCTTCTAGTACATGTCTGACAGAATGGTCATCATCTCCTCCGTGGTTTTGGCCTCCGCCACGTTATGTGCCACGTTCTTTGTTAGGGTCAATCGTATGACACCTAAAACCTGTCGGTCAAGGAGTCCCAATCATCATCCTCCATCTTTTCCGGTTTCTTTCCTGATAGAGGTTGATGCAGCTTCTTACTGTACAGATAATCTTTTATCTGTAACCGCCAGAACGAAAAATCTGTACCGTCGAAATTGTTGATTCCCGGTCCCGATCCATCATCTCCGGCCATCACTTCTCTAGCCTTAGCAAAAAATCAAAAAAAATCTTTTCTGATGTGGAAGATCAGACAAAGCTGCAACCACAGAGCATACTCAGAATTCTTAAGAATTTTCACAACAAGGCCCTGATACCAGTTGTTGGGGAATTACACCCACGAAGCGATGCCAATCACGATGATAATATAGTACCCAATACTTGCGGAATTAAATAACCAACAAGAACACAAAGATTTACGTGGTTCACCCAATATAGGCTACGTCCACGGAGCACTGCAACTTTTATAACTGGAAGAAATATTACAACAAGTGTATACACCAATACACTCAATATTTCTCACACTCCCAACTCGAGTATACTGAGAAAATAATTTCTCTAACTCACACAAAGAGAATTCCCGCACTCAAGAAAAAAATACACTTTTTTTTTTCTATGCACTCTCTATTTATCAAAGCTAAAAAGCTATTGATTTTGGGATACAATAACTGAAGGAAGTGAGCTCTATTTATAACTAATTCCCTCCAGCAATTTCTGTAAACTTCCGATGTGGGATGTTATTTTTAATATTTTAATTAATGTGGGCCCCACCCACATTTATTAAAATCTCACCTAACAGAGAAAAGCTGCCTGATGCATCCACTCCAAATTCTTCCTACTGAGCAAGTATTTTTTCATTGAAAGTTACATATTTAGGTTCTTATGACAAGAAAAGAGGCAAAAGATGTATACCTTATTTTTATCAGAAAGACCACCGAGTGTAGGAAGACCAAAATGAATTATATACTCTTTATCAACCACACCAACTTTAACTGTGCGATCACCCTGTATTGAACAAGATGTTATTCAGTATACAAGAAAGCGACTAGACAGAAACCATATTAAAAAAGAAACACCTGCCTGAGCACAATAACCAAGCTTCATATCGAGGCCCCAGGCATGGATCAAGTCATTCTGTGGCGATATGGCTATATTAGAAGTAAATAGACATTTTTGAACTTAAACACTAATATATTAACTTCATGGAAGCAAGCAAAGAACATACAAAGGATTGAAACACCGTAATATTTTAATCCCTGGTGATTTACAGGAAATTTGCATTTTTATCCACAGAATCACATAGAATTCAAATATTACTTTCTTTTATCGGGTGATTCTTTATGATGTGTAGCATCTGTTCTCATTTTGTTTTTTTACCAAGTATTTTAGTATCATAAACCTCGTCGGAAACTTCATCCTTGGTGATAATAGAACAAATACAATGCTTAAATATAATATAACATCCCATGGAATGTCAAAGTAAGAAGTAATTTCACATACATTAAGGTCCGTCAAGAAACTCTTGATAACTGAACGGAGCAAATATTGTACTAACCTGGATCATATACCAAGCACAACGCCAGGCTGCTCTTGAGATTACAGGAGCCATCATTTCCACCCAACTGCACCACATGAATTAAGATGGTAAAACACATGCAGCTGTTTTCTTATACAAGAAAGTCTACTGCCAATGTTTATGCCAGATATTTACAACTGCTATAGAAGTGTTATTTTGAGATTGTAAAAAATGAGAAATAAATGTTGTGCTTACCCGACACAAGGGGGAGCTGTACTGTTCCTATAACATTTTCCACCGCCTGCAAACTTGTAGTATCTCCTATTCATGCAATGGATGAATGGGCTTAGAAAGGGTGTAGTGGTACGCAGAAAAATTTGAATTTGAATTTCAACTACTGTTTTATTTATGGCAGAGTTTTCTAAAGCATGAATGTTCATGAATTATAACACAATTATGCAAGAATCTTCCACTAGGTTGAAGATTAGGTAACATGGCGAATCCCTATTTTTTCGAGCTAAACATAAAATACAAGACCTTTTGCTAACCTGTGCACCTTTGAATCCCTCCTGCGTGCGGTAATGTGATGATGCACCTCAGATTTACGAGGATCAAGAGCAGGCTGTGAAATTTCAAGTCCTTCCTCCTTGATGATAGATATATACCTATATAATAAGCAAAACATCGTGACAAAATTCTTATAAATATTTCATAACAAAAAATAATTTCATTGACTGTAATTTTCAAGTGCATAATAGCTCTCAAAGACCATATAAGTCAGTATCCACTGGGTGAAATAGAACTGCAGGAAAACGTCCAAAATCTATCACGGATATTTTCCTTCCAAAATGAAGCACTGCCTTGTTTTTTCATTTTATGAGTTTTTCTGTGGATGAGAAGGCACTTCATTTAACTCAAACCTATAAAAATGATCGCGGTTGAAACAGAACATAAGAATGAATTTGGAACCTAAATGCACCTTCCCGGATGAAAGTTTTCGACTCCCAGGTCCTCGTCCCACAAAAAAATATATTCATATTCAGCGACAATATCTGGATGCAGAAAACGCTTGGCGAACCACCTAGGCCCATGAGCAAAAATCTCAGACATGTAAATACCTATTCAGAGAGGAAAAGCAAAACACAATTACATCACTGCGGACTTTATTCAATAATCATACCATTTTGTTTGATTCATGGCAGAGACATGAAGGACTCGACCACCCCATTCCTCATTCCATTCGTCAACGATCCCATCATAGTGAAAAAGTATCACCACAAAATTATTTTCCAGAAACTGCGGTGAATTCATTACAGTGCATCGATCCGTACATATCATACGTGAAGAAGTGAACGTGAGATGAAACTTCATAAGAAGAAACCAACAAAGAAATGCAAACACATACCTTTTTAACAATTTGGTTTACTAAATGCTTTTGCTTTATCCCAACTGCAATGGCCAACAAACTTCTTGTAGGTGTAGGCTTGGTCTGATTCAAATATACCGCGTATAGTAAATAAAAATACGACAACTAGAAAGAAACATCACAAGAAGTATTATGCAACTTAGTAGCCACTGTTGAGCAACAAAAGAAGGAAAAAAATTGTAAATATTTGTCACATGGACTCGCAGAGATATTTGACCTAAAATATTCACGACATATTGTTCATTACTTTCATTGAGCTTGTATAATGCTACATAAGATAGTAATTTACTGGTCCAAACACTCAGAGAACCCTCAGAATATCCCAGAAGAACAGAAAGTTCACTCCAAACCCTGTCAATTGTTCCAAGAACTTCTTAATTACATTGCGGATAATAAAAGGTTTCCTCACTGGCCATCCCACTCAGAAGGCATACGTTATGTTCTTTTAGTTAATATATCGGAAATTTAATAATAACCAAAAGTGAAATCACATAGAAATACAGATTAGTACCTCTTAAAAATAGCCTCAACAATTATATGAAAGGTGTTACAAAATATTACCACCTTGTCAAACTAAATAAATTGTATTATTATCGATACATACATGATCTGAAACAGGGCCCCACAGTGGGTGAGTTTCCAAGTTTGAAGTGGAGGAAACAATTCCTTCTGGCAAAGTTTCACTACCCAAAGGCCTGCATTTTGCCTAAAAACATAAACAAAGTCTTTGAGTTAGAGGCAGTAACTGTTGTGAAATTCGTTCAAGCAAAACTTGACAAAAAAGTAAGTGTGAAGACCTTGCATTTTTCGAGGATTGTATTCTCAGTTGTCTTGTTCTCCGTTGAGGGTACCTACAAACACAGGGATCTTCTTCTTTTCAATGAGACAAATATTTCATGAAAGAAATGAAGCTATTTCACTTTGCTGTAATATAACCAGCTCTAGTACTTTAATTGTCTTTCGTTCCAATGGACATCAATTTTCAAAATCTAATCTGTCCATAATTTCCACATATCAAACATTATCTGGAAAACTCTCCCAGTTCCAAGCTTATTAAGCATTGAGAGCCAATTACGGAACGAATGTATCCATTCTAAATGGTTTTATGAGCCAAAGTTTCCGGCAGTGAATTTAAAATGCAACTCTGGTGTATTCACATCTGTTTATTTGTCTTATGCCTATAATATACACAATATAATTTCTTGGTCAAATTTTCACATTTTTTCTAGAAAATATCAAGGATTTTTCCAAATAAGCTAATTTCCAATTAGAAATAAACTGAAAGTCAATAAAAAGATCTATCCCCCTCATAGTCTAGGGTGCAATAGTAATTACATAAAAACATACCTCACAATTGACAGAGTCTGTGTATTTCAGTGTTCGGTTTCCGACAAATCCAGGGGATAACTACATTGACAAACACCACATTATAGCAAGAAAGGATTGTACAGGCACCAGTAAAGCCAAACATATAAAACTACATACAGTAGTTATTTTATTCATACTCAACAATAAGTTTAACCACAAAAAACTACCAATTTAAATAAGTAAATGGGTTGAAATCTTCATAGAATTAACAAATACCCTGAAAGTTTCTGTCCCCAAAAAAGCACTTCCGATGAAGAAAACTCCACAAACAAGAGAAGCAGTAACAAAGAGATTCTGGAGACATGATCTGCTTCTAGGATCTGTTAATAGGGAAGCCTGAAAATGTAAAAAACTTGATCCGTAAGATAAATACAGGAAATAAAATTTATGTAACACTGCCCCACAGTAAAAACACAAAGATCATTACTCCAAATTAAAATCCAACAATTCAGCAATATCAGATCAACCAACCCTCTTAAGTATAATGATAGGTGTTGCAAAAACTCCCGTAATTGTCACAGAGGAGAGAAGAAGAACAGGAAGAGAAAAAAGGCCGCAATAAATATAGTCCATGTTAATTGCAACAAACAAAAAGGCGAAGGCGAGGTGAACTCGATTTCATGGATCAAACTTATGGCAGCTTAATCAAATACATTCAAGGGTCTAACCTCAAAACAGTTAGTGCAATATAAATTGTCGAATGGTCAAAAATCAAGTTACTACTGTTTCAACAACAAATATGATTTAAATCAGATGATCTTCTCTTTATTTTCTGATATATGCAACTAAAGCAAACTAATGATACTCAAAATTTGCGGACGTAAATCTTATTCTCCAAATCATTCATAAAAGGTGAATTATGGAGGCGTAGGACATAAAAACTCAGCCCTGAGCGTACATCCCTTGGAAACTAGTATAGTGAAGAAACAGCTTGCTTTAACGTTGCTTAAATTTAAATGATTATTTGTCAATATAATTTTTCACCTTCTTTTAAATGGTTATTCAGAAAAGATAATCTAAAAGTCACCTGGCTAACCATATATAGACATTTTAAAATTATCATAAAAATCGTAATTTTACACACAATCATCATCATAACATCACCCGTCAAACAAAATTTAGCAGACAACTGACACACACACACACACACACACACACACATGTAACACAGAGAGAGAGAGAGGTAATTACAGAAGTGATAGAGTTCATAATAACTTATGAAAAAGCTCCAGAAACATCCGAATAACGAGCAGAAAATCCCTGAATCCAAAAAGAAACGGCCCGCCTTTTCTTCCTTTTTGGATATAACTTTTGAATCAATCACAAGAAACCCGAATAAAATAACCCACCCTTAAAAAAGCAACGAATATAAAGAAAGAACCCACAGAAAGAAAGCAATAAAAGTCTCTTTCAAAGTTCCTCCATCACTTCCACCTCCTCGAAAACGTATCTTTCCACTACCATCAAAGGGGTACGGGCCATAGATACAGATACATGTAAGTATAGAGTATAGTTTTATACGGTACTCGTTCGGGGGAGAAAACTTGTACGCCGCCTAGATACACGGTGGAATGAGTTGTCGTGTTCGTGCGCGCGTGTGGTGATGGTTCAAAATGCCGCCTGGTGGGATCGTGCTACGTGGCATTCGTGGGACCCGTTTATTGCCGTGGGTTATAGAATCATGGCATGTTCCGAAAAAATTCCTACATAATTCATTTTTTTGTCTACACGATTCTCTCATCATCACATACAACATTTATTTAAAACACTGAAAAAGTTGACTTTTGGATTAATCTCATTAAAAAAAATGAGTTTTTGCTTCCTTATAGTTCTATCTAATTCATATTTATCATCAAAATTAATATCTTTAGTAAAAAATAATTATTTTTTCCCATAATTTATGTCGAGTCGGAGATTCGATTCACAAAATGATCCTCGAGACACTCTCACACAAAATTTTGTGAAAAATACCAAATTTTAATATGTTGTTAACAATTTAATTTGAATGGAGAGAAAGATGTACATGTTGTTTAATTTTAATATTTATTAGTATTGTTTTTAGAAATAGTGGATTTGGATGGTTGACAGTGTAATTTTGATTATATTAACAAGAAACGTATATTTGACTATAAATTAAATTATTATTGGTATCTGCCAGTTGGAGATAGAGATATTTTCTCGATTGGCGGAGAATTTTAGTGTATCTTAAGAGCATCCACTTGGTGTTCAAAATTAATTTGGGTTAGTGTTAAAACACCACACCACTCAAATTGCCACATGATTTAAACGTCCAAATTGTAATTTTTTTTACTCATAATGGGGCATGGCGTGTCCCACCCAATTTCTATTTAATTTTTTTTAATAAATTTATTAAAATCTACATGGACAATATTTTTAATTTTTCATATATTTTAATAAAGCTGAAATAATTTTAAAAAACCTAAATTTATTAACGGCTACGTTTTGATTAATTTACAAGATTGCTGATCTAATGGATTAATATAGAGCCTAGCCGAACTGATCTCAGGAGGGAAATTGATCATTCATGCATATACAAGTTTCTCAAAGCAAACGTTAAAAACAAAGCATAACTGACGTTTAACTTACCTGATAGAACGTTTCGACTCAATGAATCAACCAGTCTAATCAATGGACATACTCTGGACATCTGCTGAACAATCTTTGAAGAACATAGCCTAACCGATTATTAGATAGAATTCCGTGACAACTTTTTTAGTCTATTGAATGTCAGAGTCTACACACACTACCCAAAGTTTACGTCTATATTAAGAAACGACTATCAGATTTAAAAATACGATCATTGCAGACAATGCCTCTAAATAGATAAGTCGGGCAATTTCTCAGTGTGCTCCTTTCTCTGACTCTTTAACATTATAAACTATCTAAGTAATTTTTTGAGATCAAAATTTTCGATATTTCAATTGATAAGAGCGAGCACACCCTTATTTGTTTATTCTGACCAGTGGTGATTAATTTGTGCTTAGAAATTTGATTGACAAATAATTGTAATTGATAGTAAGAAATCTTACTGATTATTTCGTGTTAAGTTTGTGAGATGTTCATAGTTTCAGTTAGTCAGTAGTAAGTTCTGCTAAAGTGGGTAGTTGCAAACCTTTGTAATTGTCAAAATTTTTAAGTGAAATCATTCCGTGAGGAAGAAGGGTTGACATATGAGTTATTCAAGTCTCCAAACATCTAGAAAAAAACTTGTGCAACTTAAAATTTAGTTAGTCTAATTTTAGCTTTCATTGCATAGCCTAAAAGTTTCATGCTTGAGTCATTTATTGCGTTCAAACCATGTCAGTGAGCTTCATTTCCCGCAATACCCAGCTAATAGCTTATTGATACCAAACTAACGATAATTCCATTTCATTCTTGCTAAGCCCAACCAAAATATTTTTAGGATTTGTTGATATTGTTCATTTATCCACCTCAAAATGAATTTTTGATCATAACAAGTGGTATAAGAGCAGTTTTATTTTTGCCTCTGAACACTAAACTAATAAAATGACCTCTTTCACCAAGATTTTTATGTTTTCTAAGGAATAATTCAATTACTGGAAGATCAATATGCGGACTCGTTTAGCTGCACAAGACGATAATATGTGGTACGTCAACAGATCAATGAAAATCAATACTGCCATTGTCATTATTGATAATGCTTCAAAAATGATTGAATATAATGGACTTGTAAAATAAGAAAAAATCCAAGTTAGACAATTTGGCAAAGGATATTATGTACAAGATACTAGACAAAAATACTTTCAGAAAAATTAAGATGTTCTCTATTACTAAAGATATCTGAGAGAAACTAATCCAGTTGTGTGAGGACAATGAGCAAACGAAAGAAGAAAAAAAATGTCTCTTGCAATACAAAAGTTTGACAGCATTAAGATGAAGTTCGATGACTCTATGCCAGACTTTGATGAAAGAGTGAGCAACATCATAATCAAACTGGCTGCTCTTTGGTAAGAATATGACAATTGTGATGCGAATCCAGTTACCCAAGAAAAGCAAACACGAACTAGACCTAGTCGCGCCTTCGATTATATGAACAACAAGATTTCTTTAACCACCAATCTTTAATATTTGAAAACAAATAACATGTATTCGCCCCTAAATCACGCAGATTAGTAACAAATAACACATATAAAACAAATGATCTCAAGCGAACTTTCAAAGAACTCATCTTTGAAAATCCAAATAAAGAACAATCGAAAAAAGCTACAAAGTTATAAAACATTGATAAGATTAATTTTAAGAAATATATAAAGGTGTATACAAATCCAAAGCTTTAAAAAGAGATAAAGCTCTTCAATGTTAAACAATAATCATCAATTATGTCAATGATCCAACTTACAAGGTATATTAATAAAAAAAACATGGTAAAATATCTTCTAAAACTCGAAAATAGAGTTTCTATAACTAATTCCGAATCACAATTCCGAGTTTCTAAAGTTCGGTCCGAGAGGTATGCGCTGGGCAGGCAAAAATCCCCGCCGGGACGCGCAGGGTGCGCTATGGTGCGACTCCCTCGGCCCTGGGCACTGGGGCGGGCTGAATTCTCCGTCGAGGTGGGCCTGTCTCGGCCCGAATGCCTTCTTTTTGATCCTTCAACACTTGAATGGCATTATAATGACTCCAAACTTGATTATCATGCCTTTGATAGCTCGCCATGAATAATGTAGGAGCTTCCTTGATTTTTTTTTCAATTGTTAGCTCACGACGTCCGGCCAGATTCATATCATACTCTCCTTCTTCAAAAAGATTTGTCCTCAAATCTTTGCTACCTACACAAAAATAAAGCAAAGTTAGTAACAAAACAAATTATATCACAACTATTGTAAGGTCCAAAATTAAGATGACGTAATCCAACTGAATGCAAATTTAAGAAAATGGAAAATAACTAATTAAATAGTTTTAATTGCATGAATTGAATATGATGTGCATGGTTGCATGTATAAAATGCACTTTCTACACGAATGCATGTAAACTGTATTTATAAAGGTTATTCGAGATGCGATCGAGGAACGGAGACCGATGGCTGAAAAAGAGAAAATGTTTTTATTAAATAATTGTCTTTAATTATTTAAAATAAGGTTGATGCTCTATGATATTTTTAATAATAAGGTGTTTTGAAGTGTTTTTATACGTCGAGTCATAATTTTTAATGGTATTCGACTTTTGACTAAAATATAAATTTTTCGAGAACTCGGGTAATATTTTCATGAACTTTTCTAAACAAAATATTATAAAAATGCACTAATGGGCTTAATGGACATATTGTACCATGCTAATGAGCTTAGGCCTGTACACTTAATATTTCAAATATTTAAAGTCTAAACCCTCCCCATTCCATACCAAACTCACGGCCCCTTCCCCTCAATTGCAATGACTCTCCCCTCCTCCGAAAACATAGCACACACACACACACACATATTATTGCAAGAGAAGCATTGGTTTTCTAAGGAAGAATTCAACCTAAATTTTACGTCGCCGTTCTTCGCATCGTCAAAACGTTTTCGTGCGTAAATTACGTAAAGGCACGCCTTGACTATCTTTTTCTCATCTATTACACCATATTATTTTTTGAATTACGTTTGCATGAAAAACATGATTTCCTTATGAATATTTTCATTTTTATGATTGTGGTGTTATTAAAGTATGATTTCATGTTCCAAAAACTGATGTTATGATTGCATGAAGGGGCTGCCATGTTAGGGGATTTTGGAGGGACGTTTTTCCACGAGTTTAAGGGCCATATGATGCACGGTTAAGGCTGCACACGAACTAGAATAGGCTGGAACAAAAATTTATTTCATGTTGGGTTCTAAGGTTCGGGTAAGGAGGAACTATTGCATGGCTCCACCAGGGCTGGGCCTGGACTTGGTTGGGTGTGAGGATGAGTCCTAGCCATGCTAGGACTCGAGCACGGCTACTAGGGAAGAGTCCAAGCGAGCTAGGACTCTTACCAAGCCAACCGAGAACAACAGCGGGTGCAGGGTGGATCACAACTTGGCCAGGGGTCCAGGCTAGGTCTGTCAGGGTCTAGTAAGGGTCCAGAGGGTGAGGGATCGGTGGTGGCTCGAGGGTGTGAGTCCTAGCCGAGTTTCGAAGAGTCCTAGGATATGTTGCTAGGATCGCGCGGTTTCTGTGCATCGTGCGTGGGGCTGCAGCGGGTTAGGTCGAGTCCAGGGGGTCCAGGAGGCTTCCTAGATGGGCTGGGTAAGGGCTGACTCGAGGTGGCTCGGGCTCGACTCGAAGAATTCACAAGATGGCTCAAGGGTAGCTAGTTAGGGTTCAAATAACTGGTTTAAAAGGCTAAGGCTTGAGCCATGGGTCCACGGGGGTGCTTCATGGCGCACAAGGGTATTTTAGACAATAAAAAATCTATGTTTAAAATTTTAGAATTTAATATTAAGTTTGAATTAATTCAGAATTAAAACGCTCTACGAATTAATAATTATGGAATTAAATCGAAAACCTAGAATTTTAATTTATTTGTCTTTATTGTGTGTATAATTTAGTTTCTTGTATTATATATATATATATATATATATAGAGAGAGAGAGAGAGAGAGAGAATGAATGTATGTGGTGTGAGAAGTTGCTTTTGTGACCACTTAGTTTAAATAGCAAAAATAACAGTGGAAAATTATGTGCAATCAATATTTAAGCGATTCATCGGTCTTCTGTTTCATCATCATAAAATCCAACACAGAAGCAGTTTTTAAGACAATTATGTGAGGTGTAAGTCATATTATGTATTTAAAATAATAATTATTTTTTTCTCTCTTTCATCATATATATATATATATATATATATTTTCAATATATAACATTCATAAATACTATCTGATTCAAAATCAAAATTCATATTGAAAAAAGAAAAATCAACAACTCTGAAGAAAATTTATAAGATTTGAGTTAACAATAATGAAATTTAGTAACTTTCTTTTGATTGAAGACGACTTGAATAATCTGACACATATTTAGATCTAACACATAACAAGGAAGAATAAACCCCCAATAATAATTTTTTTTTCAAAAAAAAATTATAAAACAGAATCAATTCACAACTAAATGCAATCAAATCAACCCCCTATACTATTCTGTACACAATATATAATTCCATCTGATTTCCTATCTTGTTTCAAACTCCTATACACATCCACATTGCTGCATTTTTCTTACCTCGTCCTCACTGTGATCCAATCACCAGATGACTCAAAGCTCCTTTCAGATACATCTCTCGCCACCATTTTCTTCAACCTCTCCGAAAATGGAGTCGACCCCCCAGAGCACTCATCATCATCTGAAACATAGCCAACATCCAAAACACTTGAAGGTGAAAATGCATCTGCTTTTCTCGAAAACAAATTCCCCAGTCTCACATCAACGAATGGATGATCAAGCAATTCTTGACTTGTCCACCGTTTTCTTGGATCGGTCTGCAAGCATTTTTCCAAAAAGTCTAAACCCTCTTTGGAAAAGTCTCCTGGAAACTGAGGTACTTTATCCCCTCTTGAAATCTTGAGAATACCATCCATTGGATTTGATCGATCAATGTGCCAACCCGGTTTTCCTGTCGCCATTTCAATAACCGTACAGCCTAAAGACCATATATCTGAAGAAAAATCCAACCCTTCATTTCTCAATACTTCAGGAGCCATCCAAAGAGGTGTCCCTCCGAGACAAGCATCCCAAGATTTCAATGAAGTCTTCACTTTTTTTTTACCATCATAAATTTTCTTGGCAGCTCCAAAATCTGCCAATTTTATGTTTCCTGATAAGCCTAACAGCACATTCTTGCATTTTAAATCCGAATGCACAATCCCATTTTGATGCAAATACTCCAAACCTCGGAGAATACCTCTCGTGTACAATCGAATAACTCTCTCTTCCATCGTCCCTCCAAATATTTCTGCCACATCTGATAAGCTTCCTCCAGCCATGTACTCGAGGAAAAGGGAATGTTTCTTTTCACCATTTCTCCCAAAAGAGAAATCTTTTCCTATGCATTTGATAACATACGGAGAATCCAAATTATCAAGAATATTAGCCTCATTCTTAAGCGACAAAATTCCAGATTCTGATGTTGCAGATTTTGCAACAAAAAGGGATCCTGTAGCATTATCCATTGCTAAATGGACAGTACCAAATGAGCCGGATCCGATCACCTTCCCTTTCACCCACTCAATGGGCTGAAGTTGAAACGAACACCGCCATTTTCCACACATTTTTTTCTCAATTGTATACAAGCACTACACAAAAATCAACACTTATTTATGTTCCAATTTCTAATTTGGGTTGCAGAAACCCATACGCATAGAGTAATTTGCAATCCCTCAAGATGCATGCAGGCGTCAAGATTTCTTGAAATCAACCAAAGTTGTGCAAACTCAAAAAAAAAATCAGAAGTGAAACAAGATGACAGAACTTAGAAACTTCATGAAAAAGAACAGATATATGAGTGCTCTCACCTTTACTGTTAAAAGTTCTGATGGGAAATCTCGAAGAAATTATCTGAAGTTTGACAGGAAAGAACGGTTTCCGTGTAATGAAAACCGCCCTTTCATGAACAAAGATTAACTACTCGTGCACCAGAGCAGATCAAATATTTATTTGCTTCTATTTTCAAGAATGACAAAGAAAATGGATATACAGTTACTATTTAAGGAATGTGAATAAATAAAGTAAGAGTGTGATTGGTGATCCAAGAATGCTGGATTTCTTGAATTGTGATTGGATAGGACAGAACCATCAGGGAATGGTTAAAAGAGGGGTGGATTGATTATTCCAAACCCAAGAATGAAAATTTATATTGACGGTAGCACAAAATAATTTAATCCCTAGACAAAAAATGAAATCCGTACAAGGGGAAGAAGCTTTTCAATATCCTTTATTATTAAAGTACATTATCAAACGTTGAAGAATTGAACAAAAATGAAAAATAAAATAGCCCAATGTTCTAACTTTGAAGCCGACAGATGTCACATAAGAGAAATTTCCTTTGAACAAATTATAGGAACAATCTAATGGATCTGTTTATTACATGCATTCACCATGTGCAAAAACGAGAAGAATCAATAAGACTTCATCAACTAATTCTACACCATTCTTATGAATCATTAAGCTGTAACTGCATTGCAAAAGCAATTTTCAGGCAGTCATCCTTTTACAAGTATAATCAAATATAACCTGGAAAAGACTCCTGGAATCAGCTTCATCCGGCAGTTTCAGGAGGCGTGCCACTCTGGAAAAACCAGCATGTTGTCTGACCACAGATTCTGCTTTTATATCTGGCTTCATTTCTTTCTTTGGAATCTTAGGCTGTGTTAATGCCCATTGCATAGCCCAAATAGCTAGTGGACGCATATAACAAAGAGATCTATATTGGCCATTGAGATTCCAACCTTCTGGTGTCTGGAAACCATATCTGTCAAAAAAAAATTAAGCCACTGAGTACAAAAGAAAGGGTGTAAGGTTGTTGAAATGCTCCGATACTTAGATATAAGGAGGAAGATGGTGATTTTTTTACTCACCCCCTGCCTTCTGTGGACCAAGCAACATCATATACACCTTTTGCGGTCTTAAACGCTATTTCTAACATGTTTTCATGAATCATGCCTGCTGCAACAGCATATGTAACCCCACTCCAAATTTCCCTTGACTGCATACAACACATATCGGGTTCTCCATTTGGGAGCATCCCATTTGCTGCTCCTCGACTTCCATCATTTACCTTTAAGACATTGAAGTTATAGACCTTATTAAGTGCCGTTTTCACCTTTTCTTCATCAACAATGGGCGAAAGACCACAAGCTCGAGCATACCTACAAAATATGTTATAATTAGAGAAGGCACGTAAGGCAACTTTCTTCCATGGCTACTTGCACTGTAACAAAAAATAAAAGTGAAATTGTAACATGAGGAAGGATTTCAAGCAACAAACCATTGTCCAGCCAGCTGATCAGCTTGAATGGATGAGCTTGTGCTGCTGCCGCTGCTATCATAGTTGAAATAAGAGCCATTCCATAATTTTTCATATACTTTCTTAGCTGTCTGAAACCTAAACCAAAAGTAATCCTCTGAACCCTTGTCTCCAACTATTTGAGCGAGTTCTGAAGCAGCTTGTAAAGCTGCCACCCATAGCCCGCCACAATATGCACTCACACCCGATACAGACCATGTATCGTATGTCTGATCAGCAAACCCTTCATTTTCTATCATGCCATCCCCATCCTTATCAAACTGTTCCATGTAAGCTAATGCAACATAAACTGACGGCCATACAGCTTGTGCAAAATCTTTATTGCCGGTGGCCACCACATCTCTGTAAACTTGGAGCACAAACTTTGGATTTAAGTCTTTCCACCTATCCGTATTATGAAGGTTATAAAAATTTAATTCAAACCACGGGTCGTTCATTCCAATATCGTGAGGAACGGCTCCAAGAACCTTTCGCTCAACAGATGTCCCATCCAGCAGAAGTGACATCTTACTAGGATCATGCATCATTACAGCAGCTGCAATGTCTCGCTGTATGCTAAGTTCAAGCTTTGGGAACAACATAGCTAATGCAAATGACGCATAGAAATGAACATCATATGTGTTGCACATGTGATATTCAACCCCTTCAAGATACAAGAACTGGCCTACATTTTCCTCTCCTTTCTGAAGCAGATTTGTTCCCAAAGCAGAAGTTGTCGTTATTTCCTGGAGTAATGAGGTCATTCTTTCAAGAATGTTAATTGCCGTGTCATTTTTCTCAGATGTATTATTTCTCTTTTTACTATCCCAATAGGAAGCATCAAGTGAAAACCTTCTTGATCCAAATGAAGTCAAACTATGTGTTGGTGGAGATCCATCTGGAATGGAAAGGGCAAAAAACAAAAGAATCATCTCAAAGTTGCTACGCTCTACCTACCTCTGGAAAACATCATATTTCAATTACCCGTCCAAATTGTTCCTCCTGAGTTAAGGTAGTAAAGCTCGTTGAAAAGTGTGGAAGGATACCTGCATTAGAACACCCGAAAATGCTTGAACTTTGACAACATTTAGTCAGATTGTATAATAAAAAAATATTAACCATTCAGGAAAACTCTTGTCTTCAAGAACAGGTCTTTGCCAAGCATCGATTTCAGATTCCCACTGGTGATGCCCTAGATTTTTATTATAAAGAAGTCAAAGTAAAGATTTTCAGCATGGTAAATACAGTCTTAGAGAAGCTAGACGATAACGTTTTCTCAGTATAGAAAAATGATAATATATAGCAATCACTAGACATTTCAATGAAAAATAAGAGCACAATAAGATTTGAGATACTACCAACAATAGCATCATGGGCAATATTTGATGCCGCATCACTATCAGTACCATAAAATTTGGTGTAACGCCTGATATAAAGTTAAATAAGTCAGTCTGAGTGCATAATCAGTATCTTAATAACGTAAAATAAAGGAAGAAAATAATAGGTTACTGGCCAGCGATAAGTTCTTCCACCAGGAAAGTTTATCTCAGGGCAAGCCCATGTCAATGAAAATGTAACGGTTCGCACTGTTTCTGCTGGAATAGTCAGAGAGGCTGCAATAGCTGCCCCAATGTGCGAACCCGGTTCAGAAGGCTTCGACATTTCTTCAAAATGTAGGTGATCGAAAGATCCTCGCTGAGTAGAACAGAACTAGGTCAAAGTTTCTCAAGAATGATGATGAAATAAAATAGTGGAGCAAATAAATGAAAAGAAGACACAATATTGTGCATGAATGTTAGTGTAGGTGATCGAAAGATCCTCGCTGGTTAAAACAGAACTAGGTCAAAGTTTCTCGGTGATGAAATAAAAATAAGGGAGCAAATAGACGAAAGAAGATACAGTATATTGCCTGAATGTAAGCACACACATAAGAAACCATCACAGAAGATTTTACATATTATTTTAAGCACGACTATGCTATACACATGGCAGTGCCGATAAAACATACAATCATTCGGATGCATGGCCCAGCACCACCTTTGTAAATATGTACCTTACCTCTTTAATTTCATGCCACATGTCCCGTGCCGTGATATCGTGGGAGTTTCCAGATATCACAAAACAAGGGCACTCGGAGACACGAACGACATCAGTCTCTTCTGCTGCAATTGCATAAGTTACTTGCGGAAGTTGATTTGAAGTCCTGTATCAATGAACTCCATGAAAGCATACATAAAAGATGCTGATCATAAAAGATACTGAGTCCCCAGGACCAAACATAAACATTTTGAAACACCAACAAAAACATACGTATGGTGCAAGAGAACTCCACGAATGCCATCCTCTGATCTGGGAAAACAACAATCTAGGTCAAACTAGATGCATAAGTTTCTAAAAAGATTAAGCACAGGAAAGAATGATATTGTATTGATAAGCTCCAACAACAGGAAGCAAATGATTTGAAGCATCACAAAACTGGTTAACTAACACTCTACTAAAAAACAATTATCACATGTGAGTAATCCATGCACCATTACCTAAATTTTGAATTGAAATGTTGACCAGAAAGTCCAGAGTTCCCACCAACCGAATTCTAGCAGCAATTTGACACAAAGAACCATAAAAAATTTCCCTTAAAAACAATTCAAGTATTCAACACATGGTAAATATGCGGAATGGTGTAGACCGTATCAGTATATATAGCAAACTTGCTAAAATAGTTATTCAAGAACACAAGAAAAACAACTTAGGAAAGAAAACTTACTGCCCATGTGAAGAGTAGGGTGACATCTGCTCTCGTTTTCCCCACATTAGACAACTGGATGTAATCAAAATAAACCTCTCCATATCAAGGTTAGACATCCAATTGCTCTGTGCATCTAAGCATTTATTTAGGAGAAGTGACGAAGAGGCAAGAAGTTCTGAGAAGTTTTTCATACCGTAAAAGTGAAGACAGTTGCAGGGAAGCTGCTCTCCTTATAATTATGGGGGATAATGGGGGAAATTTGGCGGCATACTATTTTTAGAGCAGGATCAGGTTCACCTTCATTGAATAGAAAAGGTCAATGCCTTGGGATAAGAGTTCACAATCTTGGACATAAAATTGAGAAAAATCAGAGGTAACAAGATCACCATCATATACAGTCCAGGCTCTAGGAAACAACGCATGGTATGTCGAATTTTTCCCTCCCAGGGTCCAGTCCCAAGATCCTATCCCAGAAGATGAACTATCACTGCTCATGCAAATTATTAAAAAAACATTAAATGGTAACACAAATTATTCTTTGAAGATAAAAAATTCATTCCTTCAGATACAATGTGCTTACTTCAAAATTTCTGGGTGCTTTGGGCATAGCACACTAGAAAATTTTTCACCATTTGGGCGTGAAACAAATATCTGTATAAATTTAATCAATATGAATATAAATGTCCATGGACAAAAAAAGACACATGAAAGTACAGAAATGTAAAACTTCCTTTCGCATATGGACACTGAACATTGACTGCATAGGACTATATAAACCTAAAGCTGATAAGCTACAATATCGACTGCAGAGTACACTTTTGATAGGAACTAAATAAGTCCAGCAATTTTCGTACTTTACCCATTCTTTCCTTCTGTTACATCAGACATTATTCTACCAATTTTTCCAAAATGGTAAGTGTATTCCAAACCTATTAGAGCATCAGTCTGACACAGAAATCAATAGCACCAACTTTTGCATGGACAATAAGTGCCTTGAGAGAAGGGACTATATTTCATATTGTCCAAGATCAATAAGAACAGCAATATGTTTTCTATGTTTCAAAAACTGAAAATCACACTGTTAAAACGCCAATGCATGGCACCATCTTAAGAATACAATCATATAATCCACTACCAGCATTTGAATTGCAGAAAAATAAGTCAACCGAGCATCAAATATCATATTATTGTATAAAGTTACAAAATGGTGAATAAAGAAATGTATCAACGCCTTGTGGGAAGACTCATTTATCTCTCACACAAGGCCGGACATACCATATGTTTTTAAGAGTGATCAACCATTTCATGCATGACCCAGAAGAGACACATTTACGTGCAGTTGACATGGTACTTAAATACTTGAAAGGCAATCCAGGAAAAGGAATTCTGTTCAAAAAGGGTAAAAATATGGTACTTGAAACTTACACAGATGCGGATTATGCTGGATCAATTGGTGACATAAGGTAGATAACAGGGTATTGCACATTCCTTGGAGAAAATCTTGTCACGTGGAGAAGTAAGAAACAAAATATTGTAGCAAGGTCAAGTGCCGAGTCAGAATTCAGAGCCATGATTAAAGGGGTTTGTGAGTTCCTTGTTGAAGGTTATCTTGGACGATCTAAAAGTAAAGATGAATGGACCTATGAAACTCTAACTCTATTGTGACAACAAGTAAGCTATTATAATTGCTCATAATCTAGTGCAACACGACCGAACAAAGCACATTGAAATTGACAGACACTTCATTAAGGAAAAGCTAGATAGTAGCTTAATTTGTACACCATGTGTCTCTTCAGGTCATCAGCTAGCCGACATATTCACCAAAGGATTAAATGGTCCAATGTTTCAAGAGATTGTGTCCAATCTGGGAATGATAAATATCTATTCACTAGTTTGAGAGGGAGTGTCGAAGATATGATGATATAATCAGAAATAACGGCTATATTCGTATATGATCATATCTTTGTAATTTAGGAAATTATGTAGGATTTGTAAATTAGGATAATTAGGAGATACCTTAATTAAAGGATAACAATTATGTTTCTTTTTTTTTTGCTAACTTACTGTGCCTATAAATTGAGTATTAATAAATATAAATAGTGTGAGCAATATTATGAATAGTACACTCTTTATTCCAACAATTATGTTCTTCCTCTTCGTTTGACAAAAACTTACGGAAAATTGGTTTGCAAAAACTGGTCCCTCCTCGCAGATTCTAGGAAACATTTGCCACCGCATAAATGCACCTTTGTAACTTCTCCCAATGCTACCTGCACTGAAAGTTGTGTTTGCTTATGGACACAGATGGAAATTTGGGTAAAAATTTTCAACCTTTGATTTTCATTTTGATCACACAGGGTGCAGTTGCATTGCTGAATACCGTGATCCTCAAGACTATATCAAATAAATGAACTTTCTTCGCATATAACAATTTTGTTGGTGTATAAAAAAGCTAATGTTATAATCTTCAGCTATCATTCACTATTGTCTTGTTACTCTTGTAACTACGAAAGATTTACTGAACAAGTTGTACCATTCACGTAGTGAATAATAAATACAAAGGACAGAGTGTGAAAGTTATACCCGATACCACCTACAGGAACCCCATGCAAAGATGTTGTGTGCCGCTTAGTGAAAGGATCAACAAATACTTGCTGCAAGGGTAGGAGTGTTGAGAAATTCCTTCAGAACAAAGGATTAATAACTCCAACTTTCAGATCCAAAATGGAAAGTTACCCCATATCTAGATTTTTCCTCTCGAAGATACCTCCACAGCCTATAAGCTATCGGGGCCTATAAAACAAAATGTATATTATAAGTTATATACATGGATGAACGAAACACAACTTAAGAAACCAAAGACTTGACAGTTAACTGCCTAGGTTCAAAAGCCAAACAATCCAGCATTCTATCCTAGAATTTTCAAGAGCTTATGTAATTTTTACTGAAACTTAATTTAAAAGGTTTGATTTCAATATTCATTGGACCAAAGACCAAGTAAAAATAAAAAGGCTGATAAAGGACCAATAATAATGAAAATACAGTAGAATACCATGCTCATCTTCTCCCTCAAAGTTAGATCGAATTGAGAAAGTGCTCTCTCCTCATCATTCAGTGTTCGTTTCCAAGCCAGAGATGAAGGTATCCCAGGATCAATTCTGACCTGGAAGCACTTAGAATGAGAAGAAAGAAACTAATACAGTTTAAGAAGTTAGAAGAGTAAATCCTGAATATATCATCGTTGTCAATAACAGCGACCAAGGCAATTTAAGTCAAAAAAATCTCAAAGAAGTAATTAATTATTCCATGTATTTACTGGCACAAAAAATAGACACATGTAACAAGAAGACATCCTTAAAAAAATGGAATGCCTATTAAGTGGAAATTAGATGCATTATTATTTAAAATAAGATCAGGGTCAAGTCCGATATAGTGCAAGGTTCAAAATCAATTCAATGACAGTTTTTAAGTGGAAATGCCAGATATTCATACTGCATGTAATCTGGAAAAAAAGAAACTTAAAAGTACTGATTTGCAATGGCTCCAGCAGATACCATAATGGCGAATACCGCATATGATTCTTTAATCCTGAGTAAAAAGTTATGTAAGTTACCTAAGTGCAGTGCGTGGATACTTTATGGGCAGCCACTTAAATTCTCATTATCTCTCAAACATGTGTTGAAGCAACAATTGGATTTAATTATATTCATATTTCAATGCACATGAGTTTAACATGTCATTGAGTATGTTTGTCTGGAGCAACAATATGCAAACCATAATTATGCACTTCAACAACCAAGTTCTGAATGTCATAGCGGGTAAGTATCTCAGTCCCAATTTCGTTGATAAAAAATTTAATGGGACCACAAGCTTAACACTCAATTACCTGCTGGAGGCCATCCATTTAAAGTACACGCTTTTGGAAATTTAATAACCATAATTTACTGACGTTGCAAAGAAAAACATAAGGAATTCGTATTGATCCCAACATAAGGAATGAGACGGGCTCTGAAATCAAGCAATTGGACATAAGTGACATGTGGATCTACCTTATCATTATGCAAAGCTGATTTCCCTTCTCCAATAGATACATATTCTGACATAGTGCCTACAAACAAGGATGGAACACAATGAGTCATCTGCAGCCAAATTATGAACTCCCGCTACCCATTTTGTACATTCTTGACTCTACAAATACATTAAAATTGGGGTACAACTCCTGGAGAGGAAAAATCAACCACCCCCACTGCATGGCAATATCTCTTCTCATACTCAGATAAAGGGACATGTATACAATTTTTTACACAAAACACACACTTAAACATCCAACTAGCAAAGAGATATACCAATTTCCACTTCAACATATTAAAAAATTTAAGTAAAATTCAACCATGTAAAGCCTAAAAAACATAACATTCTGAACAAGAGTATATTATTTGATCACAACAAGAAAATCCCGGAAAAGGGAAAAGAAAATGAAAGAAATCATATACCCACATAAACCCATTTATAAATTCAATTCAGAAACCAAAAATACCATCTTAAAATCAAATCAAACCCAAGCCATAATACTATACATCATTCCCTCGAACTATAAAAGTAAAAACAAACCAGTGAACATAGCAAGATAACCAAACGGACTGTGCACTAATGTATCAAGCAGTATAACTGATCGGAAAGCAGAGAATCTAACCAGAGAGAATATGTCAAGGTCCCTTTATTAGTGTCCAAGAATGATGGGGCGTGAAGCACAAGAATGGTTGGGCGTGGAGCCAAAACGCAAGTTTGGTGTGAAGCAACAAACAAATTTAAAGGTAACAAATTCTGGAATTTGGTTGTTTTCGTTTTCCAACAAATTATTTTTCATTATTATCTTTGATTGAATTATACTCTTTAATTCACAGTGGTTAATCAATGATCTTCCAAATGTAAGATGCTGGCCCACTTTTTTGCTTAAAATATTTCAAGTTGATTAAAATTTCCAAAAGGTAATCTAAAAACAAACCAATGGTTCTTAAGTTAAACATTATATTATTTTATAGCATAATGCTTCAATTTGTCCCCACTATCTATACTGCACACCAAACCTTCTTTATGTTATTATTATTATTATTTTTTGATAAAAACTTGTAATTTTATTGATTGAAATCATCTATTACAAGCTTAATCAACCAAGAAGAAAAATCACCATTCAACCAAACAAAAGGTGAAGGGGAATCAAAAGCAAATCGAGCAATGCTATGGGCTACATTATTTGCCGTACGACGAACATGAATAATGTCCGATATCCCAGATTCACTCATACGCTTTCTAATATCTGCTGCGCAGAGGCCCATATAACCAATATCATCCCGAGTGGTAGTGACTGCTTGCACTGCCAATAAGGAATCGGTTTCAATTTGAACATCGGTAAAGCCTTTGTCATGCAGGAGAATAATACCTTCTCGAATAGCCAGAAGTTCACCATGAACCACTGAAATGGGTTGGTTGATCTGCTTCCCAAACACCAATAACAGTCGGCCTTGTTTGTCTCTGAGTGCGCCACCAATGCTAAAATGATGTCTATCCTCATCCACGGCCGCATCTACATTGAGTTTTAATGTGCTTAGTCTTGGCGGATTCCATATCCTCTCCGGAATTATCTTTTTTGACGCATCTACCTTCTTTATGTTATTTAGTTTACTAATTAGTTTCAATTTTTAAAAATAAATTGGATTCACTCGTCTCATATATATTAATATCTGAGACAGTCTCAATATAATGATTAATATGGTTAAATCTAATCTAAATCTCATAATTAACATTACACCTTGGAGTATTCTTATAAAAATTGTGAGTGAATTGAATACTGAAAAGATTTTTTTAACATAAAAGTGCAAAAATATTAAGATTGTGTGTCTCAAATTTAGGTGTTGATGCTGTAACATCTATTCACAACATGTAACGAAATATATTGATTAAACACACAAATAAAATTTAATGAATAAAATAAAATTTAATGAATCATACACAAATTTTTATACTTGTGTGGTGCCTCAAAACAAAATGATTCACTAGAAAACTTATCGGTTTATAAAAATAATACTAGTGAACAAATAAAAATTAACTTATTTAACAAGTCAAATAAGTAAATTGCATCTCAAATAAACAAAAACAAAAACAAAAAACCACGTATGCAACATCTGTATCGTCGAAACCTGGAACCACAAATAACTCTTCAACCAACACTTTACATGAGTGTTGTGTTCGATTGTTTTCTTCATTTTACGACAACACATCAATACGCCTTGAATTGAGCTCTTTATTAATTTTCTAATGTAAATTCTTGCTCTCCCTGTGATATTTCACTGCTCTCCATCAATTCAAAAACTACACGCATGCAGCAACAATAATCATTTATAGACTTATTTTGCCCTATAATTTATTCCTCGTATAAAGTCTTACACAAATATGAAACAAGAATTTTATTATGAAATAAACTCTATTGAATAATAATATAATATATGGATATCTTATAAAAAATATCAATATTTTAGCAAATTTTATTAGTCTAAAAAGACAAAACTCTATATGTTAATATCACAATATTATCAACAAGTAAAAATTAATTAAGAAATAAAATATTCTTTTCAATCTCATCTTTTTGCTTTTCTGGACAAAACATTCAAAAATTGTATTATCTTTCTGACATGTATTATCTTCGCATGTATAATAACTCTCCTTGAGTTAGACAGTTATCTCTCCCTGAATTCAAACATGTTAGTGCAGTGTTGTCAAATAGGTGTTGTAACACGTAAAGTAGAACACTCAGAAAACACTCGGAAATTTCATAGATAACTAAGCGAACATAACTAAAAACTCATAGATAAAACAATCAAAGAAAAACAAAACAAACTACGGAGCATCTCCAACAGTATCTCTATCATGAACATCATCAAGATCAGTATCAGACTCATCCAATTTTACGTCAGCAGCTTCGGCTTCTAGGCTAGGCTTACACTCCCCCTTTTTGTTCAGCAAAGGAATGAACACCTACTCCCAACAACAACTCATATTCAACCACTCGAGCATAAAATGCAATAACCTCTCTTGCAGTCTGAATTTGTTGCCGTCCAAAATCTATTTGATCTTCAATATGGGAGGTAGAGAGCACAACATACTCAGAAGTCTTTTCCCTAGAAATATATTTAAATTTAGTTGGTTTGGTTTCAGATGATGAAGCACCCATGTTGCTAACATCCTGGGCAACACCACGCTCAAATCAGGGAAGATCAACCTTCCAATTTTTCCTTGAAACATGCATGTGCTATCTTCAGTTTTTCACCCACGTCAAAAAGTTCTCCATCTATATCCTTTACAAGTCATTGGGACTCCAAAATCCCATAGATCAAAGAAGAAAAAGGTAGCTTGGTCAATTTGAATCCTCCATCTACAAACTGCAAAACTATATTGAATACCATCTGGACAAAATTGAAAGTGGTACTACCAGTACAAATCATGTAGAGAACTATGGCATATGGTTTAGTAACCAATGTAGTGTTGGTGGAGAGAGTCCAGTTTCTGATTGCGAGCTTATGCAAAACGAAATAGAATGGAGTTAAATTTGCAGCATATATGCTTTTGGAATCACCAGGAAACACCTTGATTACATGTTGGAACTTTTCAAGTTCGCAATCTTAATTTTGATGTTAACAAAATTTGTTATTTTGTTGCTAATAATTTACCTTAAGTGTGCAGAAGCTAAGAACAGTTTTGAGGAATCTAAATCGCAAATTGAAGACCCAACTTTTCGCACAAACTGAATCAGGCGAACTGATATGTCAAATGAGCAGTTCAGCTGATCGTCCAGTTGATAGGTGGATCAGCAGGAGAACCTCATAATCAAGGATGTTAATCGTGGTATGTAGAATTTGGAGTTCCACGTAATACTTTTTCTTAACTTCTTCATTAGAGCTCGGTATGCAAAAAGAGGTCTAGGCTGCTTCATATTTCAGTTTTTTATATTAGATAAGCAGTTTAATTTCCCTAACATGCATTGCTCAAAATCCTCCAATAACATGTCACCATCTTTTTCGTTTTGTTTTCACATTTTTAATATTGATGTTTATTTCCGTCCGTCGGTTTATTTCCCACAGAACTATAAAGTATATTTTAGATGTCGTAATAGATACTCAAGAATTTTAAAATCGTTCAAGAGTCGAAATGTTATGCTCACAATTTTAGCTTCGTCTCATTTTCCATGAATCGAGTGGAGGACTATGGTAACAATTTCTTTGTGAATGTATATTTACTTAATTTCCTCATTTGGTTTCTTGTCATTTTTTAATAGTTTAGTTTTAGTTAGAGCTGATAAACTGTTTTTCCGCTTGATTTTTGTTTTTGGTCTACAGGCTCAAGCGTGCCTTTATTCTTTCCACACATTTTATTTGTAAACCAATTCACAAGAAAATGTCCGAGAAAGTGTCGAAATATGACTTGGTGGATGCAAAATTCACATAATCATATTAACAATACATAAATATGTTTAAAACATAATCTAAATGTTACCGTCGTATATTATCAAACTCTAACATTTATATATCCTCTTGAACAAAAAATAAAATGACCACTTCAATCTCTCGACCTAATAATGATAAAATAAGTCAAATAATTCCACAATTCACCAATAAAAATAAAATAATTCAACTTATTTCCAAAAATTACTAAAGTTGAATTTATTTTACTACAAATCTAACTTAACGATTTAATTATCAAAACTGTGTTTCAATATTCTCGTGATTTCACAAAATTGCATATTATTCCAACAATTCTCCATTTCACAAATTAAATCCATTGTTCGACTAAAATTATCGAATTATTCCAAATATATATTTTAAATTTCTAATTTTCAAACAATATAATGTGATTTTATTCAATTAATTATCGCTCCAACAAAAATTTGAAAATTAACCTACTAACATTAAATCCCAATATAATCACACAAACTAATCCGAAATTTTTTCATAGACTCGTTGAATTATACCTCAAAGTTCTCCAACGATCGAACATACAATATAAACCTAATATATACATCAATTTAACTCAAATTGATTTTTGGATACCCCAGTTTGACATAAATAGTTATTTTAACTCTCCATCTCAATAATTATCCTAATTGTGTCAAATCAGTAGATAATTAATTCATAAGACCTACACATTTGGAGAGAAATCAAGCTCATATTACTCAAATTTTTCTCATCAGAAAGAAAGGGAAACATGAAGAAAAGAACTCACAATACTTCAAATAAAAGGAAAAAGTTTGTTTTTTCCAATTATTTTTATTTATGTGTATTTAATGTATGCAATATAAAGCTTTATTCTTGTCACATGAACCACATTATAGAATATCAACGTCAAATAATTAATATCCGGTGAAATTAGTGGTTTCAGGTAAAAAAAACCAAAAAATAAAATCTAAGCTACTGGATGAAAACCAAAAATAATAATTTAGAAAACTAAAACTCGAGATAAACCAAATAATAGAACTAAAATTACAAATTTTCCAAATTTTTACGAGTAAGTATTTTTTTTTGACGACAAACATACATGTGACAATGTTAGATGGTCGTGTCTATATTATCTTTGTCTTGTCAGGATTCATAAAGACTATTGTGGATTGGATAATGGTTTTGGAAGACTTTTCCATATAAAAGAGTGGACGTAATTACGGGACATGGATTAATATTTATCAGATGGATGTATAAATGCATGTTCTACATGGTTTAAAAGTAATAACGGGACATGGATTAATATTATCAGATGGATGTATAAATGCATGTTCTACATGGTTTA
The DNA here is from genome assembly GCF_012295235.1 of Primulina huaijiensis. NCBI lineage: Eukaryota > Viridiplantae > Streptophyta > Magnoliopsida > Lamiales > Gesneriaceae > Primulina > Primulina huaijiensis. Next base: position 18,025,628 of record NC_133319.1, read on the forward strand.
AAAGGATATTGATATAGCAAAAATAACTTGTAATTAGGGGTGAGAAAAAATACCGAATTTTAGATATATCGAGATTACCGTACAGAAAAAATGCCGAATTTACCGAATTTTCGGTATAATGAAGATTTCGGTACGGTACGGTAACAATACCGAATTTTTCGGTACNGATTTCGTACGGTACGGTAACAATACCGAATTTTTCGGTATGATAACAATGCAATTTGAAAATTTCGGTATATACCGGAATAACGAAAGATCGAAAAAATATACAAAATTTTTAAAATATATAATATTTTAAAACAATAAATTGGTAAAAATTTAAAATGCAAGGTTTTTTCGGTATAAAACGGTATATACTGATATCGTACCGAAATCTCGGTATACCGTAAAATTTCGGTATAATCGGTATGCTAGTTATATGTACCAAAATTTTCGAAATTTTCGGTATACAAAATTTTCGAAATTTTTTGGTATACCGAAATTTTCAGTATCGATATGAATTTTCTTATACCGTAATTTTCGATACGATATAGGATTTTCGGTACGGTACAGTACGGTACGGTATACCACTTCTACTTGTAACAAAATATGCACCAAGTTGTACTTGTATTTTTCATTTCATATGACTTTATTATCTATGTATATATAATTTTCTTTTTTAGAGAGATTTTTAAAAGTTGAATATGATCGTATTTTTTTTCAAATTTTTTAAACACGATCTTGTGCTATGGTCTATGACATACCTTTTCTGAATTTCGAGGCACGGTGCGTTCATTTGGCTTAATTAGAAGCACTTAATATGTAGATCGCAAGAGATAGTTATACCAAATATTTTCAAAATATATCATCGGTGGAAATATTCACACCAAACATGATGACTTTGTCTCTCATTTCGAAAAAAACTCGAGCAAAACTCAAAACATAAAAATTATAACTGTATGAAATCTGTCACACTTGTTTAGGCATTGTGTTAGAAATTGCAACATGTGTTACCGGTCTGCTGTACGTGGTACAACATAATCTCAAAATTACAAATTAAACAAGAGTCAACGCCTTTGTGAAATATAATAGAATATTTCTCATGTCTATTCTCGAATGCATGATTATTACAACAGTACGAGACAAGTGTCTTGTGGAGCCATATTCGTGAGAAAAATAAAACAATTAATTTATTCCAAGAAAAAGAATTAAATGGGCATTTTAATACAAACTATATATTACATTGATTTATAAACCTTATTTATAAGCAGTTTCACAAATTATAACACAGAATCTATTTATAAATTGTGTGATGATGAAGGCATCTGTCTCAGAGAAAAAAAACAAGCCGATAAATTTTAAAATAAATGCTTCAAAAAAATGATATGATAATTATAAGAAAACCACAAGGCCGGCATATTTTAATTAAATAAATAAATACGACGAGGTCCTAGTATGTATGTATATGTATATATATATATACATATATATACATATACATATATATATATATATATATATACACACATATAATATCATTTTATTTATTATTGATTGATACTTCACAAAGAAATATGCATGATATTTCGAAAAAATAAAGTTTCTTGAAAACGAAATTTCCATTATGAAGAGACACAAGTTGTTTTCAGAGGAAAAAAATAAATAAGAGAAGGTCGACTAGATTGAATCAACTAAGGCTATGCTTGATGTGTAGGATATGATAAATAATTGAATTGATGACAAAACTCAAAGTAAGGATATATAATATGTTGTGATAAGACATGTTTTGTTTGGTACGATTTTAATGAATATGATAAATTTTACATTTTATGTTATTGAGACAAAAATACCCTAAATTAGCATTTATGATAATTTGATATATAAAATGATATTTGTAGCAGTGTTTTCAAAACCGTGTGTTCAGCTGTTAATAAATAAATATTTTATAAAATTTTAAATTATAGATTATATATTTATCTGAAAATTTATTTTTTTAATAAAAATTAATATAATTTTGCATTTTATTTCATTTTTAATATTGAGCCCAATTTCAAAACCCGACTTTAAAGCCCAAGTGCCCGAGAAAACATGAATTTTAATTTCGAAATATACAAAAAATAAATGCAAAATAAATTAAAGCCCAAGTACCACAGAAAACACTCTTCTTAAAATTCTAGATCTCGCTTGTAGATACTTTTGGGGCTAAATTAGTAATTTATGTTATATTTTAGAAATTAGATTGACAATCCTCCCAAAACAACGAAATGTCTTTTCACCCAAATAGGTTTTTTTTATCATGAGCTTCTTGATTAATTTGATCCATAAAAAATGAGACAAACATGGGTTTATCAATCTATCATTTACTTATCACCCATACCAAACATACCCTAAGGTACTGTTTGGTTCAAGTACTTGTAAGTACTAATATAAATAGTCATATCATATCACTTGTTTTGTACAAGTATTATTTATCTCGATCAATCAAATTATTAATTATTTATTTCACATCAATCAAATTCGTAATAAAGATCGATGGAGCAGATTATAAAGATAGATTAAAAAAAAAAAGACAACTTGATTTTGTAAGCACAAATTAAAAAAAAAAAAAAAAGGTCGACTTCATTTTCAACAAATGAAGGTACAATTGTTGAAAAACAAGGTATATTATGCATTTGTGATATACAAATTGCAAGCGACATAAATAAACTAAATATGTGAGTGAATATATCATTTTAATTCATTGGAAATGATTTTCTAATGTATGGACAGAAACAAAATTCTCACCGAACAAAATAGAAATGTATGGACAGAAACAAAACATTTTCTCATATTTTTAGTCTAGTTTTCAGTATTTTTCTTATCAACTTTGTTTAGTTTTAATATTTTAGTTCAATTCATCTTGGTTTTGTAAATACATAAATCGTGTCTAGGAATTGTTCATCACGTCTCGTATTTCAATTTCAATTCCTTGTTTTTGGTGTCATATTAACTCAAGAGATCATGAATAATGATCAATGTAAGGATTCACAATCGTTTTATTTTTAAAATCAGATATTTATTGTTTTTCACACAAATCGGTGATTTGCACCTAGTATGCCCGCCATATAAAATATTAGTGCAATCAAAATTGGCACATCCGACGGGACCTGGAAGATATGTCGCAAGAAGAAAAGAAAACGTCAATCAAGAGAGTGAGGAGTCTCTGCCAAACAGGAAAAAACTCAACTTCCATAGCCAGAGCAACCAACTGAGGAGTTAGATCTTCATACATACCGAATTCCGGCTTTATATGCTCTATTCCAAACCGGTTGGTAGAAGAATTGACTGTTATGAGGATTGATAAGATGTCACATGCAATGTATGCTTGTTTGAAGCAATGCTTTCAAAATTATATTGATGATCGAAACGTTAGGATTGATTGAACCAAAGATCGATCGAAAAACCGTCATATTATAAGAAATAATAATATAATATAGTAAATAATATATTTTAAATTCTAAAGATCATAAATGTGTATAAAAATAATAAAAAAGATATTTATGCAAGTTTAAAATCTAAACAACATACATATAATCAAACATAATTTTCTCTATATTTTTAATAAATAAATAAATTAAAATAAGGTCTAATGCTATTAAAATAATAATTATTTTATAAAGTTCAAAATCTAAATAATCACACACACATATATATAACCAAAAAATTACATTTTAAATTTCAAATATAAGAAATAATTTTTTTTTAAAAAAATAAAAAATAGAATTTTTTTTAAAAAAATAAAAAAAATGGGTGAACCGGTCGGTCTGGTTTTAGAGACACTGTTTGAAGACATTCATGTGTAAACCAAATCAATCCACCCACGGAGAGCATAATACAAGTGATAAAGAGGGAAACCAGGGGAGCAATCAACTCATAGAACTTGATCAGAGAATGGGAATAAAACTAGCCACGATTTGGGTTTGACCAGGACCCAACCCATGGTCAACACACCGGTTAACTAGGTCAACAAGTTTGACCCGGAACCGTGACGTTAGACCTCGAGTCAAACGAGTCTGACTCACTGGGTTGGACCCGTTCAACTTGGAGGGTCGGTTATTTTTAATTTTTTTAAAAAAAATATATAAGACCACAATTAGCCGATCACGTGGCCTTTGGATATCAAAGGTCAAGATCAAGTGATAGCTGGTCGATCAAGTGGGTTTGAACCACCGAGTCAACCGTTTAATCATTTTTATTTTATTAATTTTAAAATGGATGGCCACGATTTTGTGGCCATTTATGATCAACGATCATAATGACATGGTAGTTGAGCAATGGTCGACCCCGACCCGGATCGACGGGGTGAACATATAATTTTTTTGGCCAAGCTTTTATTCTATAAATATCCCTCCATTCTCTTTATTTTTTCCTCATAATTGTCTCTCAATTCTCAATCTCTAATTCTCAGTTCTTTCTCAGTTCTCGCAATATCAAGTATCGACTATTGATTTATTATCAATTTTATATTTATACAAATGACTGGATCAAGTCGTAGGGGTAGTAAGGGAAAAGGAAAGACTAAAGAGCATCATGCCCGAGTTCAAAGATTGCGATTTTTCTTCATTCGATGTCAATGGCTATGATATTGATTTTTTCGTTGATGAACAACATAAAAAACAACAAGAAGCCCAAAAAACACATCATCATCAAATTCAAGAAAGTACGAGCAATCCGACGGCGCTTAAAACTCGAGCAGTGCTTCGTCACACATCTAATATTTTCACAAAACATTTAAAAAATGTGACGTTTTCCTTCGATGATTTGCAAGCCACATGCACATGTTGTTCGAAAAGTTACAAATTTCAACAAGGAAGTGGTTATGATACTTTAACAAAATATGTCGAGAAAAATCATTCAGTGAAAATGGTATTGATCGTTCTCCAACTAAAATTCCGACATTCTCTTCTCAACAGGTCATGATTCTCAACTTTTTAAATTTTTTTGAATATAAATTTAGAGAAGAAATAGCTAAATATTATGTGATTGAACAATTTTTTTTTAGTTTTAGTGATAAATTATTTTTTTGAAAATTGGCTTTCAACAAGTGCAAATCATTCTACTAGACTCATCTCATGAAATAAATCAAACACACACTTAAAAATTAGTTGTTGAACAAAAAAAGAATTAATTAAATAATTTTCTAATTTAAATAATAAAGTTTATTTTTGTTGGAATATTTGGAGTAATCATTGAAATTTTTTTTTCTATATGAGTATTACATATCATTGGATTGATAGTTCTTGGAACATTAAAAAAGATTGCTTACATATAAATGTTTTAACTAATCATACATGAAACAAAATATTTCTCAACTTACATTTGTTATTTTAGAAGAACATGATTTAACTTCTCAAGTCTTTTCAATTATTTTTATAATGTTAGTACAAATATTTTTAGTATTAGTGGGCTTATTAAAATATGAAAACCGTCAATAGGTGATAAATTTTTTCATATTAGGTGCATATATGGTTAGCTTCATATTGTTCAATCCATATGCGCATTTACATGTTTGTCTTCTCTATTATCTAATGCTATAAAATTAGATTGACACTATTTTTTAAGAAACTTTACTCGTAATCTCTCTCTCTGCTCACAAGAATGAGAATTTTCAGTTTTCTGGCTTACCCTCTGAATTGTTACTCCTGCAGTGAAATGCTTTGGTCAAATGAGGATATAGCATAAATCTTGTGGTGGTTGGAATTCTCATTTTCAACAGAAATTCCTGCGAGCAGGCGTGCGAAATCAACAAATGTTCCCTTGGAAAACTGGAGAGGCGCTTCGATTTACCTGACTGCCATATGTACTCAGTCGGACGAAGATATTATAGTTTGAAACAGAAGATTGCCACAAATGGAATCAAATTCGCCCAGAAGTGAATATAGTCGATCTAGTACAACAGCACCATCTCCATCAGCTGCCTATACACACTGGCACGACGGTGGATCACCAATCTTGTCTTCGATTCACTGGCCAACGACAACACTTTGCCTCTTAGAATGATCACTTTGTTCCGCTGAACTGTGGAAACAAATATGGTATGGCACTTGCTGCCACCTTAAGTTACTGTATGTTATGTTGAGGGGTCGGCCAGGCCTCCTGACATTGGTGAATCAATGTAGTTGTATACACGGGCGGAGCCCGGGTGACTTGTTTTTTTCAGATATTTTTTATACATAAAATTTTGTCTTATTTTCCGGTAGCCCGGGGTTTCATTTGTCAATATTAGCTCAACCATAGTTTAGAAAATTCTAGTTCCGCCACTGGTTGTATACCCAGGTTAGCGTCGTGGTTACCGTCATGGCGTGTGTATTTCATTATTGTGGCTGCAATATCCAATTGCAAAATCTAATTTATGTGTTTCATGAATTGGAATTAATTAATATTTGGCCTTACGTTGGTCTATTATGTATGATATGGATGGGGGTATAGATTATTCATTATATATGGTGTTTCCTTTCTGTTTTTTTTTTAAAAAATTTTGTTTTAATTAATGACACGAGATAATTTACTTCCTCTCATTATTCCCTCTCTTTCGTGACAAGTTACGATCTTTTTTCCTAAACTTTGGTTGCTTACCACATGTTCTTCAATTTCAAATCTTTTGTAGATAAAGCACAGCATAAAAATTTCCTCAAAAACAAAAACAAAAAGAAAATAACATAAAAATCTTTATGTAAAATCAAAGGTCTTTCGAAATAATCTGTTTTTCAAAAAGGAGACAGATATATTTATCCCTTTTGCGAGCTTTTATATATGCCTCACTTTTAAAACATTTTAAAAGATTATCGATTTTTATGCGTGGTTGTGCTTGATCTGATCGGTTTTCACATGATACTAGATACCCTTTACTGCAGGAACATTCGAGTAGTGTATTGACAAAATTTAGTTTTATATTCAATCAAAGAGGGATAATATATAAAAATGCTGCCACGAGGCAGAGCCACGAGGCACAAATGTGCTGCCTTACCCTCTTACGTATTGAAAAATGAGTAAAAAATTATATTACGTGATGAACATATTGTGTTACTCATCAATCTATGGAACCATGCAGATATATGTGTGTGTGTATATATATGTATGGATGCGTTTGCAAGTTGACATAATATTTTAAATCACCAAAGAAACTGATCCATAGGAACTAAGATGCAATCTGCGAGGAAAGGCAAGGATATGGGCGAGGACCGGAGGAAAGCAAAGGAAGCTGAAGCCAAGATTAGGCAGCAAGAAGCCGAGGGTGAGCGTTCGGCACCGGTGCTGATGCAAGGCGACAATAATTATTTCACAGGGGCCACTCTTCCGCTAGCGCACTTTGCGGCTCCCGGCCATTTTTGGTATGATCCGACTGTCCCACCCACAAATGCAGCGGCTCCCACCCATTAGCTAGCCTCTCGGCGGCGGCGGGCACCCCCACCAGAAGTTATATATATTGTGATTTGATATATTGCTTTTTTCTTTTCTTTTCTTTTCTTTGTTGGTTTGAATATTTCATGTCAGTACTTAATTTTATCAATTCCCAATTTCAGGGAACATGCATCAAAGTTAGTTTGATATCAATTCCATTTTCCTGGGAAAAATGTTCGATGTTGTTGGTAGATTAGTATTAGAGAAATGTTATATATATTTTTGAAATTAAAGTGAGTTTGAGATACTTTTGTGATCTTAAAAATACATATAACTTTTAAGGCAAAAACTTTTATGAGACGGTCTCACGAGTCGTATTTTGTGAGACGGATCTCTTATTTGGGTCATCCATGAAAAAGTATTACTTTTTATTGTGAATATCGGTAGGGTTGATCTGTCTCACAGATAAAGATTCGTGAGACTGTCTCACAAGAGAACTACTCAACTTTTAATATGATTTGATATCCGGTTTTGGTGAAAGGATTTCAAGGATATTATTAAACAAAAAATGTTGGAGATTAGATACCGTAACGATATGGCTGTATCCGGAGAAGTGAAGAAAAAAGAGCCTTTTTTAATAAAATAATGTGAAATTTTTTAGGAGTCCAAAAAGAGAAGAAAATTCTTTAAACTGCGCACACATAAATACCGTAGTTTTGAAGGGTTTGGAGCGTAGATTCAGTTTGAATTTATTTTAACACTAAAAAAATTGGTAGGATTTTGTGACATACTATATTAGAAAATTAATTTTTCATTTAATAAAAGGTATCCAATGAAATTATTTTAGTAAATTTATAATATCTAGTCAATAACTATAAAACATAGCAAAATAATCACACATATTTTCAATATAACCATTTTTAATTTTGTATATAAATATTAACTAAAAAAACAAAGAGAAAAGATCAATAAATCCCCAAGAAAACATAATTTTGTTGTCAGTTCTTTTTCAGATTTTCTTGTTTCCACTCTCTGAAAAATATATGTACGTACTTTGTTTCAACTCTCCATTTCAGCCCAAAATACAAAAAACAGAAGGAAATGATCAATAAAAATTTGCTTCTTGAATTTGTTATTGTGTATTATTTGTTTGTGTGCAATGTTTTATATGAATGAATGTATGCTGTTTTGATCTTACCGTATTGAATATAATTGTTTTATAGCTTGAGAATGGAATCTGGGAGTGGTCCTTGCAATCTTTCGTTTTTGGGTTGCGGCAAGTACATGAAGCAGCTTCCGTTCCGCATGCGCTTCGCGCGCAATTGGCGTTTTGCTCTCCTTTTATTCTTCATTGGACGGTTCGAATGAAGAAAATAGTCTTCACCAATTTCTATTTATCAACATATCAGATTTTCTAGGAAGTAGTCCTTGCATTCTTTCGTTTTTGGGTTGCTGCAAGTACAAGAAGCAGTTTTTTGTGATCTCAATCTTCAGTGAGTGTAGCTTGATGGATATTTTTGTGAGCCTGGGCAAAAAATGTGCAGAAATTTCTCCTGAATCCAATTATTCTTCGATACGTAGCTCCACTGCATAAGATGTTTTTGAAAGATGATAATGATGCCCTTAATATGATTCATCTTCATATATGTGTGAAGCTTACGACGAATTGGAAGCAGAGAAAAGAAATGAACTTCTCAACAACTTGAATGATGGGAGCTAAAATACATTTATTTATTAGATACATTTTCACATTGGTGATTTGATAATGTTTTAGTACTGGTTTTAATAAAAAAAAATGAAATGAATTTTTTTTAGATTGTTTTGTATAAATTGTCAATTTGTTATTTGTAATTATTTTTATATTTCGTACCTTTTATGTTAGTATTCTGAGTTGATGTTCATGTTCATATTATTAATTTTATATTAATCTGGTAAGGGTTAATGAAGAAGACACACATTCAATGAGTGACAACGAGAATGAACAGGCCCCTATTCCAATAGCATAGATGCTTGGATTAATTGCATATGTGATGTGGTGTAGGGCAAACATTCAAGGATGCCGCTAATTTTAGGAAACGTGTGAAAAACTATATTGTTGCTACAATACGCTCATTTGTGTATATTAAAAATGACAGTGAAAATGTTATTTCTATTTTCAATGAAAAGATTTTAGGTCGAAGAATTTATACTTCGAACATAAAGCATACGATCTTTTTGGCATCTCCTTTCCCGGTTATCTCTGAGTGGTAGGGGGAATGATGAATCGCTATCGAAAAAGATGTAATATGTGATAAGCTCGAATCTTATAGAGATTTTAGATATTTTATTTTATCATATTTGTGCTTATCTGACATTTTATCTCTTATTTTGTGCTTATTTGAATTAGTTTTATAATATTTCTAGATTTGAACAGAGGAGGAAAAAAACTAGTTTTAGAGATAAGATGATTGTACAAGACTTCAAAGGCAACAAAATACATATACCTTGAGAATATTGAAGTTTTGGAAGAAAATCTGGGCAGATCTTGATAGAGAGGAATCCTTACATTTTAAAAATAAAATCTTTACAATCTTATCTACAATTGGAATCTTCACATGAAATTCAAAGATTTGGAGGATTGGGCCCATTAAGTGAAGATAAAAAGATCATGTACAACAGAAGTAAAAAGAAGAGAGAAGTGAGACATGAAAGAGGGGAGAGAAATGAAGGGAGGAGAACAAACAAGAGAGAATAGAAGACTACACAGAAGACGTGAACGGAGAAAAACAGAAGTGAAGACAGCAACAAAGACGAAGAAGCAGAACGCGGAGGAAGATAGAGGCAGAACGCGGAGGAACACCAAAATCACTGAGAATTCCTATATA
>NC_133319.1:18036461-18207930 GCF_012295235.1 Primulina huaijiensis
ATATATTAACACCATTTAAAATTAAACTCACCAACTAAATATTTGAAAATCCAAAAGAAAGCATTCGAATTATGAAATTGTAAATCGTTAACCAAACCTAAATTTAACATTTTTCAAAATAAAGCATAAAATCTTAAATCCTCTAAAAAAACACTCAAAAGCATAGTTGTCATAAAAACTTTAAAGTAAACTTAAACCATAAACATAATTTTTGCGAAAAACTAGCGACGGTCCCCGGGTTGTGTGCACCTTCAGTCCAGCTAGTTCAACCATCCAGTTCTCCATCAATATCGGCATCATTTTCACCTGCATCAATCATACCTAGTGAGTCTATTGATTCAGCAAACTTTAATCATGATAGCAAGTAATACATAAACATTCACAAGCAACAATGAAAATACTTCTGCTAAAAAAACTTTTCATGATCATACATAAACTTAAACATATTTCTTTTCGTCAAATAATTTTTTATTTTTTATCATATACGTATACATTTCTCTTTTTATTGAATTCTGATCCTCAATTGTGACTTTCGTATTAGTTGTAGGTCGATGGATCCATCTACGTATTACCACGGTACCGGGCGGCGGGGACATCAACGACACTCTCATATGTCAACTGAACATTGGCCTTACATATCATCATATCATCGTATTAGTCACAATTAATTCACATCTTTCAACTTTTGATATTTCCATCACTTATAAAAATTGATGCAGATATAAATCATTTTTCTTTTAAACCAAGCATGCAACACGTTTTTTAGCATTAACGTTTCATCATAAAATTTCATAAACATTTGAAATAAATATTTTAACATTTATTATAACATTCAGGGCACTGCCAGGATGTCTAACATTTTTCAGAGGTAAAATGACCGTTTTGTCCCTGAAACTATAACTTTCCCAATTTATACTTAGACCTTAAAACGACGACATAAATCCATCCAAACTTAACATAACACATTAAAATACACCCATAAATATTTCTTAGACGTAAACTTAATCTCTTCGACTAATTTCCCAATTCGTTTTTAAACTTAGACGTACATCCCGATTTTGACTCGTATTGACTCGAAACTTAACCAAACTTTACCAAACTTGAACCATAGCTTAATAACACCTAACTGTACCATATACAACCCAAATCAAGCTAATTAAGACATTTAAACATGCATGGACAGCTACTGAACTTTTGTCTCTATTTTTCAAAAACCCTAGTTTCCTACCCATGTCACCACCTTCTACAATTATTTCTTTTCCAAAATGAGCACGAGCCACCCTTTTCTCTTATACAAGCCGTCAACACCTACAATTTTTTCAAATAAAAATTCATCACCATATACATCTTTACCCTTCAACAATTCAACAACAACTGAAATTTGTGTCTTCACCGATTCGTGATTATATACACCTTCTCCCTTCAAAGTTTCAACAACACCTACACTTTTACTTGTAACCATTTCGTCACCATCTACACTTTTTCCCTTCAACAAATCATCAACATAATTATGCACATCAACAAAATCATCAAAATAACCATCTACGTCATGTCTCAAATTCAACTCATCTTCTTCAATGGTCTCATCGACTCCATCAACACCGTCATCAGAACTCAGATCATTATCAAATACAATATCCTTTCCTTTACGATTTTCTGCAATTTCTATCTCCAACACCACATTTTCTTTCTCAAGAACCAGCTTCCTCTTCACTCCAACTCTCTCACTTTTAAATTGTTCGTAAATTAGTTTTTAAGTTTTATTTTATCTCATCCATTTGTTTTTCATTATTTTTTCAAGTTCACAACTATCTGAAGTGCTTTCTTGTTCTTTCAAAACCTGGAACACCAACTACAATAATAAGAAATTAATAAAATTGATTTATTATTTCTAAAACATGAAGAAAAAAAATGCTACTAGACTTAACTTGTTGTCCAATAACATTTATTCCTCCGGAGAAGGATATTGACAAAACACGTTCCAAAACATATAAAAAATTCTCCTAAATTCAAAGAAATAAACGAGAGAAGATGTGTACACGTCGTGGTACAGCTAATGAAGCCACCCTCTCATACAACGAAGCCTAAGCCAAAATATGCTATGCGTAAAGTAATTGAAAAATAAAAGTAGAATAACTAATATAACTAAATACTCACCATCAACCCAATGTGCAGCCATCCAAGTAAAGTTTACTTCCTTGATTATCTAATTATCGGTAAAGAAATCAAAATGCAGCATCTCCCCAAGCAAACTTAAAAATCGTGCTAAGATCATCCATATAAGGAAATTAAGATAAAACTAAGAGTAATATAATTAACAGTGGAGAATATTATACAATTGAATATTAACAGAATAACACATTCGAACAAAATCATCAATGTCAGCCTCCACATTACTCCTTGCGAGTGAAACAAGCTTTTTCTTAATATCAATACTGTCAGCATTGCTTATTTTCCCTCAAAAATGTCGAGACAAGAATCTTGATTCCAACTTAAGGTCTAAATCAACTTGTTGCCCTATATGGTGCAAGCCAAGAATGATGGAGAAGTCTCTTGAAGTGAAAGGAATGTAAATATCACCACCAACAATGAACAAGCATGGATGACTCTCGAATCTTTTAAACAGATAATCTATGACTGCCCTAGCGCGACACCATATGTCCTGGTTTCATCAATATTCGCCGATTTTTATTTTTTTTCCCCATTTTTTCCAACAAATCAAACAATACAAATGAGAAGTCACCCAAATACACAATTTATAAAATCAGATCAAAAAATCTGGTCTCGATAAAATAAAATCACGCAATAACATACTCAAAACAATGCAAAATAACTTTTAAAATCGACACCTATCAACCTCTCCATACTAACATTTTTCTCTCCCTCGAAGAAAATATGTTACAAGAAATAACAATAGATAAAAGTACAAATTAATTCGGTGGCGATTTCATGATTCAAATTCATTTCTCAACGAATTTTCTAAATTATTTCCAAAGATCAAAGTACAACATTAGTTGTCGCACACCCATAAAAATTTATACAAAATATTTTTGAATTGAATGTGAATGTGCGATCTATGTTATTCTAGTAGCATGTATTTCAAGTTGACTCCATTCATAAAATTGCTAGACAACTCGATTTATAAGTTGGTGCAACAAAACTTTCATGAAATCTTTCTTGACTTCTTACTAACCAGCAAACATATAACAACGAGACTTTTTGGGTATGTATTGCGGCCTAAATGAGTGCTACCAAAGAAAATATAGGATAATCACAATCAAGGGAGTAAAATGATCAAATGAAGTTATGTACAATCAGATTTTGCATCCGATAATCTTCTACTTTATGCATTCATCATTTTTTAGCCTAGGAATTGGATTTAATTCATTTATTTGGCTATCTTTCACCTTGCATTCTATTTTTTATAAGTTTATTTTTGCAAGAAACTATTTCCACTAATGCACTTTAGATTCACAAATTTACTCTCTTAGGTTATGAGTAATTTTTCTTTTGGTTTCATCTTCTAGGGGTGCGACTATGAGGCTTGATTGTAAGGATGTATGAGGACTTCAGATGAACGCCAATTTTTTTTTAATGCGATGAATTTCTTAGGCCTTCCAACCTGATACTTCCTTCAATGTGCACACCTTGCACGAAAATTGAAGAGATTAGACAATAAATTCACAAAGAAACAAGAACTCAATGCAAGAACTAAAAAAATAGAAAAAATAAATAAATTTGACACCTGATTTTTAGTTGTTCGTTTGACCATCAAAAGCATTCATCAAAGAGCGGTTGACGTACAAAGTAAGTATCATATGACACCACATATGGGTCTTGGTTCCATGTGCCCTCAAACTTGGCTAGATGTATATATCATAAGCTCTTCTCCCCAACAACAATCCATAAACAGAACATCGTTGTTGGCTTTCGGTGGACAAAATCTTTTGAAATCGGTGTTGGGGGAAGAGAATGATCTCGTGGATGTGTGTATGATAACATTATCGATGAGCTCAAGTGGATAGTCTTGGGTACTTGTTCATCCCCAACTTCATTTGTGGCTCATCTTCTTATGGTAATTCTTTCAAAACTTTGTCCGACTGAGACTAATTTCCTATAGTTTTCTTAGTCAATGCCACGTATTTGTCCACCATAACTTTGAATCAATTCATGATTAATTATAAACTATTTACGTCCCCATCTTGATAATCGAACAGTTGGTTCCTAAAATCTGGGTAACTAATTTCGGGTGGGTATTGGTGACTACAACTTTGCAGTGAAGGATCTCAATACTGATCGTACTTAAATACGACATATCATTGAACAAGTGTATCATCTCATCGTCATCTAGGCGAAATATGGGACTACAAGTTGCAAGAGCTCCATTGATTACCCATCTTCGTATTACAACATCCAAACCATTAAAGAAATTTTGGTTAAGAAAATATTTAGAACAATCACGATACCGAAAAGTGTTTGCTAAACTATTGAATCTATCTCATACTGAATAGATTGGCTCTCCATGTTGTTGAGCAAATCTTGTGAACATTTGTTGATGGAATATCTTGAAGTATTATACCAGAAAAATTCTTGCAAAAATAAAATAGGAAGCGGTAGATCACACATGAATGCAATATAATAAAAATTTAAAAAAATTAAATTAACTAAAGAAAGTAAAAAAGAGTAAAAATTTTCAATTTCAATCTCCGGAAATGACATCAAAAATGTAATCGAACTTTTCTTGCATTGTAAAATTCCACGTTCTAACATAGATTGATTTAACAAATTAACCTAAAACTCAATTCTTTAGTTAACTAAAACAAAAAGTAAATAAATTTATAAACTAAATTTAGATTCAAATAAAAACATGAAATGAACAAAATATAAATAATTGGAAATAAAAATAATAAGCAAACAATTATTAGGATCTCGGTTCACTTACCCCTTAATTTTCTCTAATTATTGAATTTCAATTCTTAAGTCATAATTTTGATCGGATTTCCTAATATATCAAAATACTCTGTCGAGCTATATTAATCTAAATAACAAAATGCAATAACCAAGTTTTCTTGTGTTATTTAACAATTGCAATTGCATTAACGAACCATGGAATCTTTTAGTTTTCGACCTATTGGAATATGATTATCAACATGTACCCACCTTCATATGTTTATGCAAGTTGTAGATTCATAGATTTTGTTATTTGTTCCTATTGTGAAAATCTTCTATCGAATTCAATCACAATATTAAACACTGAAGAAATTAATCACGCTTCCACAACCCAAATAAAATCAATAATACAATCAAGAATGCTTAAAAATCAAATTCAATGTTCAAATATAAATCACAACATAAATGTTTGGGGGTAGGATCCCCTAAATCATAACTAAAATAATAAAAAAAAAATAAAAGAGAATAAGAAATAAAAACACTGAATTGAACTCTTGTTCCTCGATTTCTTCTTTCTTGCTGCAGCTCCTGAAGCTCTCTATCTGAAGCTTTTGTGTAATTCTTCCTTTGCTTCCTACGGCTGCCTCCTGCCCTCTCTAGGTTTTTCTTTCCTCTCTTTTTTAATATATACCCATGGAAACAAATAAAATTACTTTTCACAAAAGTTTTCTTTCCATAAAAGCTTGTCTCCCATATTTTAAGGCTTCACAGAGCATCTTCAGCCCTTTCCATCATGCAACTCCTTTTTTCTACTCAAAATATTATTTCTTCTTTTCGGTTAAAGAATCGCATTACATGCTTTTATATTTCATGTGTCACGTTGGGACGGTCTTTTCTAACCGCTCTAGCCGTTTCTGTCAAGTGTTATTGTTTTCTTAACTCCCGCACTAGGACGATCAATTTTTACCATCCTAACACCACACTTAAGGGGGGGAAAAAATACCGAATTTTCGGTATACCGAAATTACCGTATCGAAAAAATGCCGAATTTACTGAATTTTCGGTATATCGAAGATTTCGGTACGGTACAATAACAATACCGAATTTTTTGGTACGGTAACGGTATGCAATTTGAAAATTTCGATATATAACGAAATACCAAAAAAATATACAAAAATTTTAAAATATATAATATTTTAAAACAATAAATTTATAAAAAATTTAAAATGTAAGGTTTTTTTCGGTATATAACGATACCATACCGAAATCTCGGTATACCGTACAATTTCGGTATAATTGGTATGCTAGTTATATGAACCAAAAATTTCGGTATACTGATTTTCGGTATACCGAAATTTTCAGTACGTTATCGATATGAATTTTCTTATACCGTAATTTTCGGAACGGTATACGGTATAAGATTTTCGGTACAGTACGGTACTGTATATCACCCCTAACCACATTTTATGTCCTGGCTTCATCATTGTCCACCAGTTATCATATTTTTCTCACTTTTCTACAAATCAACTTACACAAATGAGGAGTAACTCAAATACATAATTTATAAAATAAAATAATAAAATCCGTAATCTATAAAATAAAATCACACAATAACAGACTCAAAACAACGTGAAATAACACGTAAAATCGACATCTATCAGTATATTATGCCACTACTCACTGGAAGAATTGACACGTCTATCCATTTACCAACTGGAGTATCCTTTATCATTCTGAGTTATTCATTCCCTATAATTGGCTTCAACTCTTCCATAATTTTTTTACAGGTAAGCAGGGAAGCATCGTGAAAATATTACGTTCTCACTATTTATCAACTCAACATTATCAATTATTTCCTTTTCATCAGTCATTTTTTATATTTAAAAAAAATATATGAAAATATTACTATTATCACGGTATAAAATATACAATCAAAAGAACAAAACCAATAGTTTTAATTAACAAATGAAATTATGGCCAAGGATAGATTTATCACACTCATTCAATCATTTCAAATGAATAATTATTCCAGGACAAACTAATAAACATAAACCACATAACAAAATTAAAGAATGACCTAAATATTGGGGATAAACAAATAACAACTACAAAATAAAACGAATTTATAAACTTACAAAGACTATTCAAGCATTTCAAATAAGAGTAGGTCTCTGTGAGACGATTTCACGAATCTTTATCTGTGAGACGGGTCAACCCGGCTGATATTCACAATAAAAAGTAATACTTTTAGCATAAAAAGTAATACTTTTTCATGGATGACCCAAATAAGATATACGTCTCACAAAATACGACCCGTCAGACCGTCTCACACAAATTTTTACCTTCAAATAAATACTCTAATGTGACAATATAAAGTTTATAAAGTAGTTTCTTATCAAATTAAAGAATAAAACCCAATAAAGTGGGGATAAAATAATTAAATTCACAAATTGCAACAAATAATTACGAACTTAAGAATATTTATTCAAAAATTTCGAAAAAATAACAAATAAAACATAAAAACAAACGATGTAAACAAGAAAAGTAGCAATACATTCGAAACAAAACCATAAAAAAAAATTGGGACAACACGAACACGATCTGATTTAAAAAATGGGGACAAAATATAATCATCAACATGCTAAACTTCTTAGTTTATTGCGAAAAAAAAACATATTTTGATCGATTTCTAAAATAGAATACATATTTCAAGCAAACAAATTCGAGAACGTTTTTTGGATTTTTTCTCCTTCGACATTTTCGGCGATTTCGAGCCCTTTCCAACATCTAACCTTTCATTCACTCTAGAAGATTTTTGTCCCTTCGTCATCGTTGAAGATGACCTGTATAAGCAAGCTTGTTGTCGGAGATCAACATCTTATGTCGTGCAAGAGGTAGTCGTTTCAACGAGTTCAAATAATTATTCAAATATTTAAATAAAGAAAAGAGTATTGTTGGATTTGAAAAGAAATTTGAGGGTATTTTCGTGTTAAGGATTTATTGATCATTTCCAAAAAAAAAAAACAACCCGCGATCCTATGATCCACATAAAAATCAAATTTTACACCACATATTGATGTCAAGTTTGAGTAAGCGCCACGTCATCATCTTCCACTTCCACCAAGAAACATAGACGCAAACTCGGGTCAATAAAAAATATACGATTCATTTAAAATTTAATTAAATAAAAGGGATTTTGACTTTTTTAAATCGAGAAAATGGAGTTGAATCTGTTAGTTAGGTGATATAATTAATTAACTCATTAATTAGTTAGATATATTTCACCTGTGTCGAGCTCTTTGTTTGGGTCGAGCTCGACCCACTCTTCATACTCTCGACCCAGGTGTGAAGAACTCGACCCAAGTGGGTCGAGGTATTGAAATAAATAAAAATAAAAAAAATAAGTAAGTGGTTCGAGATCTAAAAAAAATTAGAAGAGTACCCAATTTTTTTTAAAATAAAAAAAATTTAGAAGAGTCGACCCACTCTTCTAAAAAAATTTTATTTCTTTTTTATTTATTTTTTTAAATAAAAATAATAATAAGAAAGTGGGTCGAGTCACTCTTCGAAATTTTTTTATTTTTTAAAAAAAAATTTTAAAAAAAATAAAAATAAATTTTTTTTTACTCTTCTTATTGTGGGTAAATGATTTCATAAATAATACATATATTTTGTATAAATTTCATAATTTATATAGCTCGACCCACACCCACTCTTCTTAATTTGTATAGATTTCATAAATGATACATATTATATGAACTTTTAACAAATTGATAGAATAACATAAGAGTGAGTCGAGTTTTGTAGTCGAGTTGAGAAGGTTGGGTCGAGTGAGTAGAGTTTGGAGTTTGGTTTAGGGTTTACTTTAGGGTTTAGGGTTTGGGTCGATTTTGGGTTGAGTGAATACAGTTTGTGGATTTTGAGCTTTTGAAATAATATATAATTGATAGTTATGATGATCTATTTAAATATAATTAGAATGTATATGAAGTATATAAAAAATTTATAATTATGTAAACATTTTAATACGAGTTATATTTAGTCAAACCATGTGAGTTGAATATCGACTGAATATTTAATGTATTTAAAATTCATAACAATAGTGGAACTTAAAAAATCCATAACAAATTTCACTNAATAATTTAAGTAAGTTGTTAAAAAATTCATAACAATAGTGGAACCTTATGTTAAAAATGTATCATTTAGTCAAACCATGTGAGTTGAATATCGACCGAATATTTAATGTATTTCAATTTCGTAAAAACAGTGGAACTTAAAAAATTTATAACAAATTTCACTCCAACATGTTCACTGGAATGAATGTTTAATGTATCTCAATGGGTTGAGCTTTCATGTTATTCGTGTACTGAACGTAGGTCGAGCCACCTCCAAAAACTCCACTTTGGGTCGAGGTGGGTCGAGCTCGACCCAAAACCCCAAGCTGGGTCGAGCTCGACCCAGTCAAGATTTGCTCGACCCAGCTCGACCCAACTTGGGTGCTAATTTTATTTCAATTTTAATTTTCTAGAATGCTTAATTAGTACTATCATTAGTCAATTTACTAAGTGAATTTAATATAAATTTAATAATAAACATTCTTTGGGTCAAGCTAGACCCGAGTCGATGGGTTGAGTCTTTGGGTCTTTTGGCTCTACCCACACGATCCTATCCTCGACCCAATAAATTGTTTTCATTGTGATGTACTGAAACTACAAAATTCTAATAAAAAATTCTTAAATGGATCACATAAATTCAACTCAAAATCAATATAAAATATCAAATAATTGTTTTTATCCCAAATACTGGAACTATAAGTAAGTATTATAAAATGGGTCGAGCAGGGTCGAGCATGGGCGTAGTGGGTCAGGCAGGGGTAGAGTCTTGTTGCATATTTCAAATGGGCAATGGGTTGAGTGGGTCGAGCATATGACATATTTGGGTCGAGCATGTGGTGTGGGTGGAATTTGGATAAAGTGAGTTTTGTGCTTTTGGGTGGAGTTTGGGTTGAGTTTTGTGCTTTTGAGTTGAGTTTGGGTGGAGTGAGTGGAGTTTGGGTAGAGTTTGAGTACATTTTGGGTGGAGTGGGTCGAGTGGGTGGATTTTGGGGTTTGATGTTTGGGTCGAGTTTAGTTCGAATAAATAATTTGAGTGGGAGTGGGTCTCATGTGAGACGGGTCAATCCTACCCATATTCACAATAAAAAGTAATACTCTTAGCATAAAAAGTTATACTTTTTCATGGATGACCCAAATAAGAGATCTGTCTCACAAATATGACCCGTAAGACCGTCTCACACAAGTTTTTACCTTTGAGTGGAGGTTG
This sequence comes from Primulina huaijiensis, assembly GCF_012295235.1. NCBI lineage: Eukaryota > Viridiplantae > Streptophyta > Magnoliopsida > Lamiales > Gesneriaceae > Primulina > Primulina huaijiensis. Next base: position 18,046,674 of record NC_133319.1, read on the forward strand.
AGTTTAATTGTTGTTAAACATGTTAACACATAAATAATTTATATTTATATTAAACATTTTAATATGATATAATTAAATAAAAATTAATAATTAAAAGATATTGATTGAGTTTAAAATAAAAATCGATAGTATTGTAATATATAATTGATATCTTATATGTAAATATTTTAATATGAGATATATATTTTAATCAAAATAAGATATTAAAAATATTCATAAAAATTACAATGTTATAACATTATCAAAAACACTATCAAATGTAATATATAATTGATATCTCTTCTACCTTTCGTGGAAAAGTAAGTCTAAAAAAAAATAGCAATTGTAAAAAATTAAAATTATCATGTGTTATAATAAAAAATTGGGTCGAAATTCAACCTAAATATCAAGCCTCCACCCACTACTCATCAAAAAAATTAAATTTTAAATAGAAGATAAAAAAGTAAATTATTCTCCGATCACTTTTATCGAATAAACATGGGCAACGCTCCCATTTCCCTCATTTCCTCCGCAAACTCGGTCCCTGGTCATTCATGGCGTTGAGTGTGAGTTGTGGGATTGCTTCTCCTCTTTTCCTTAAACGGCCCGTTTACGATTCCAAGAACAAATGCAGAATCCCAACATTTTTCGCTCGAAATTCCAGTACTACTGGGTTTGAGTCCAGCTCCAAAGGCAATGGCTACACCTCTCCAGCAACAATCACTCAAAATCAGACCTTTGCAGGTTCCTTCTTTCTCTATCTTCCCTTCTCACTCATGCAAGAACGTTGTTGTCTAGCGTAATTTAGATAGTGTGGTTTAGGGAATCAAGTTTTTACCCGACGTGTGTTGAGTAGTTGCTATGGATTGAATTGCAGGGATGTTGGTGATAGTATCGAAGAGCTTAAGAAATCATAATTTTAAGGATTTAAATTCTTGGATAGGTCCTTTTTTGTTTGTAGACTGGTTAAATGAGAGAAAAGATCATGAAGCTCGGTTTGTTTTGTCCAAGAATGGGGCTTGTCGTGATGTGATTCGTTTGGTAGAATTTCTTCAGAGATTTAGTTGTGTCATTGCATTTGATAAATGATATCGAATGTATTTGTCGCCCTCTTAAATTTCCCGGTGGATTAGAACATTTTAGTTTACTAAAAACAAGGAACTTTTAATGTTGAGTTTCTAGCTCTGCTAATGTTGGAATTATTTCAATTTGAATGTTGGTAATTCATTTTGCCTTGTTCTTTCTTTTCACGGTTATCACTTGAAGTTGTTGGAATTTTTATTTGCTTGTATGTTAGTATACTTTTCAAATAGATGTTAAAAACGCCGAGGAAGACAATGAAATCTGCATATTATTGATGAATACGATGTTATATCATTTAAAGATTACAGCTGGAAGCAATCCCTTAAATTAAGGAAACAAGAAAATGTTATCCTATCATTTTAAAAGTATAAAGTATCTTATCAAATCTTCTAATTCTATCTCAAACGATATTTACAAAAATAGCAAAAACTTGTGTACGACGGTCTCACGGGTCGTATTTTGTGAAACGGATCTCGTATTTGGGTCATCCATGAAAAAGTATTACTTTTTATGTTAAGAGTATTGCTTTTTATTGTGAATATCGGTAGGGTTGACCCGTCTCACAGATAAATATTCGTGAGACCGTCTCACAAGAGACCTACTCTTAAAAAATATAGACAATTAAAATATTTTCTATAAACAATTAAAAACTTTTCTACACTCTCTCTCGGACTTGGCTATAGATGTTGATGAGGCCAAGTTTGTCAATAAGAAACTCAAGAGTCTGTTCCGTTAATCCTTTCGTAGAAGATCTGCAAGTTGGTGGGATGTAGGCACATATTCAATACAAAGGACGCCTTTGTCCACTTTTTCCCTAACGAAGTGTCTATCCACTTCCACGTTCGGTCATTGTGAACAGGATTGTGAGCTATGCTGATTGTTGACGTATTATCACAATACAATTTCATATGACCTTCAAACTGAATCTTTAACTCTTCCGTCGCTCTTTTTATCCAAATTAGTTCGCATACCCCATGAGCCATAGCCCTATATTCTGCTTCAGCAAATTTCTTGCGACAACCGACTGTTTTTTGCTTCGCCATGTTACTAAATTCCCCCATATCATCGTATAGTACCCAGAAGTTGACTTTTGATCATTGATGGAGCCAACCCGATCCGCATTGGTGAAAGCCTTCGCACTTCGATCATTAGTCTTTGCGAAGAATAATCCTCTCCCAGGAGTTTGCTTCAAGTATCTCATGATTTGATATACTACATCGAGGTGACCTTGACATGGTGAATGCATGTATTGGCTTACTAAGCTTATTGCAAAGGCAACATCAGGACGAGTGTGTAAGAGATAGATGAGTTTTCCTGCTAGGCGTTGATAGCTTCCTTTATCAACTGGTCTGATCTTCCTTCAATAAATTTTGCTTCATCTCCCAATTCAATCGGGGTTTTGTTTGGTTTGCATCCCAACATACATGTTTCTTGTAGAAGATCTAAGGTGTATTTTCTTTGACAAACTGAGATACCCTGTTTGCTTCTAGCAATTTCCATTCCCAAGAAATACTTCAGGGCTCCGAGATCTTTAATTTCGAATCCTCTTGCCTTCATCATCTTGATTTTCTCCATTTCTTCACTGTCATTTCCAGTTAGAATGGTGTCATCAGCATTTACCATAAGAATGGTGATGCTTCCTTTTGTAGAGTGTTTGATAAAGAGTGTGTGATCGGCTTGTCCTTGAACGTATCCAAGCCCCTATATTACTTTGGAGAATCTGTCAAACCATGCACGAGGAGACTATTTCAGCCCATAGAGTGATTTTTTGAGCTTACACGGTGTTTTTACCCCTAGTTCTTCAAATCCTGGAGGTTGACTCATATAAACTTCTTCATCAAGTTCTACACTTAGAAATGCATTTTTATATCAAGTTGCTGCAAAGGCAGCCATGACATTGTTTTCCTATCACTAGAATTGGAATAAGCAGAAGTAACAAGGGACATCAAGTACCGTGGACTGCGTGATGAAGTATCCTCAAAGTAGTAGAGTACTAGAGTCCATGAATCCAAACATTGCCAATCGTCATCCCCGAAGGTAGGTCCTGAAATTGACACGACAGTTGTAGAAATTTAGCAACACAATGATTATCAAGTGTGATTTTGCTAACAGAGATCAAATTGCATTTCAAAGCAGGGACATGAAAAACAGATTTGAGAGTAATATGTGGAGATAATTTGATATTGCCAATGCCAGCAACAAGAGTTGAAGACCCATCAGCAATTTTCACAGTGGTTCGACAAGAACAAGGAAACTATGAACAAAATAAACGTGAATCACCTGTCATATGATCCGAGGCCCCCAAATCAATGATCCAAGGGTCTGTAATAGGATTAAATGAAGACGAAGGAATTTTACCAGATTGAGCCGGCAGTATTCCTTGATCTGAGCAATCTGCTCTTTGCTAAATGGGGCAGAGACACCCGCTGGGCTATTGTTCTCTTGGCTGGATTGAGTGTGAAATCCTCGGCCATCAGATTTTTTCCAAGTTACCAATTACTGGTTTACCGTAGATGTCCCAGCATTTGTCTTTTGTATGGCCTGGTTTGTTACAGTGTTCGCACCAAGGACGTCTGCTTGATTGTGGTCCTTGTGCAGGCTGCTTGTTGGACACTTAAGCTGATGCTTCAGGGGCTGACAGAGGTTGATCGATATCATCAGCAAGCATCACCTTGCGGCAAACCTCCTCACGTTGAACTTCTGCAAATGCATCTTTGGGAGAAGGTAAAAGATCACAGGCAACAATCCTGCCACCAGGTTCCGATTAAGGCCAGCCAGAAAATCGAACCCACCCTTTCTTTTTCAAGATTCTGGATTTGGTGCTGCACGTAACACAAGTGGATTGATCATCAAGAAAAAGGTCCAACTCCTGCCACAAATCTTGAAATTCAGTGAAATATTGGGTTACAGATTTTGACCCTTGATTCATTTCTTTGAGTTTGGACAGAATTTCAAATATTTGAGACGCATTTCCGAGATCCAAGTACATGCGACGGGCTCCTTCCCAAACATATTTTGTTGTCTGGAACCATAGATAGCGATGGCTTATCTGTGGTTCCATGGAGTCGATCAGCCCACAATAGAATTTTCAGCCATCCAGATTTTATACAATCGGTGAGAGTGTTGGGAGAAGGAAGGTCTCCAGTGAGAGAACCCAATTTTCCACGTCCATTGTAAGTAGTTCTTCCCGTCGTGCTTGGGTGCCGTAATATGAAGAGATGAAAGATCGCTCCCGGACAGAGGTGCGATCAGAGCTGGAGTGTTGTTGCTGACAGCCGCTTTTGAGGAATCGGACTTTGTTAACATCCTATCAAATCTTCTAATTCTATCTCAATCAATATTTACAAAATACAGACGAATAAAATCTTTTTTATAAACAACTAAAATCTTTTCTACAAAAGTGTTGCCAGTCTTCCATTGGTGAAATGATCTTGGGCTAAAACGATTGCTGCTATGATTCTCAGAGCGAACCTTAGTGCAACAAGAATTCATATACATGGCTGGGTTTCTAACTCCACCGCAATTATTTAATGTGACTGTAGAATGATGTGCAGGCAAACCCGAGGCTGATGTCGTTGTCATAGGAAGTGGCATTGCTGGTCTTTGTTGTGCATCACTACTAGCTAGATATGAGCAAGATGTTTTGGTATTGGAAAGCCATGATTTACCCGGTGGTGCTGCTCATTCTTTTGAGATCAAGGACTACAAGTTCGACTCTGGTCCGTCTCTGTTCTCCGGTTTTCAATCAAGGGGTCCTCAGGCTAACCCTCTAGCTCAAGTATGTTTCGTATTTTTTCACTTCAACCTTTTTTCTGTTTTTGTGATGGATGCTGCATGACTACCGATTAAATTTTGTGATTAACTGAATCTATTTTTCTCCAAAAGCCAAAATCCACTGCTTTATTGATATGTTAATCAAACATTAAACTCGATATATTCATGAAATGGTCTTCTTCTTAATTATTTGAAGGTCCTTGATGCATTGGGTGAATCATTTCCCTGTGCAACCTATGATTCATGGATGGTATACATACCTGAAGGTGAATTCTTATCTCGGATTGGGCCAACAGAATTTTTGAAGGTGAACTTATTGATTTTCTTTTCAGTTAGTGCTTGTACCATAAATCAGAGCAATTTTGAAAACCTTTCTGTTATACGCTTCCTTCCTGTTGTGTCCTTTCCCTCTTTAAGCGTTGTGACAATTCTGCATATTGTCCACTTCGCCATAGAATGGAAACTCGTCATAAGTAACACTTCAAACTTTGACAAGAGTCATTATCCATGTGCTTATGTTTTGTTAGGAATTTTGATTGTTAGACGTTGAGTTGTATTTAATAATGGAACGATCGGAATAATCCTTTTGGAGACAATATCTGATAGTGAAAGTAAAAACCAAGGATAAGAAAGATGAAACTGCTGAGATGATGCTTCCGAACTGTTTGATTTTGTTATAATTGATTATTAGGTGGAAAGTGAAAGCAATTTATAAGGATGCAAGTAACGATTGATACTTGTCAAATGATTGTGGGATGTCTTGTCTATTCTTTGAATGTGCATGGAGTCAAAAGACTCATATTTGTCTGTGGTAGTGATGATATTCATGTCAATCTATTTGACATGTAACACTAGATTGTAAAAAAATCCATATTATTTCTGTATTATTCTTCAGGATTTACAGACATATGCTGGTCTGGAAGCTGTACGAGAATGGAGAAAACTTCTTGTGAGTATGTTTTGTTACATGACATGTTATTTCTGAATTTTAGATGGTTGAGACAGATCCTTAAATAGTTAAATTTCTAAAACCATATGTTTTGAGCTCTATTACCTAGATTTTGTTTACTAATATACTTTTAATGCATCTTTGCATTATGTTCTTTATAGGATGCTGTACTTCCACTGTCTGCAGCTGCAATGGCTCTTCCTCCTCTATCAATCCGAGGTGACTGGGGTGTTCTTTCTACTTCTGGTGCTAGATATGCCCCATCTCTCTTAAAATCCATCGTTCAAATGGGACCTCGGGGAGCTCTTGGTGCTATAAAGCTTCTCAGACCCTTCTCAGAAGTAATGGACTCTTTGGAGCTGAAAGATCCTTTTGTACGCAACTGGGTGGATCTTCTGTCCTTTTTGCTTGCTGGAGTGAAATCTGATGGCATACTGTCAGCAGAGATTGTGAGCATTTTCTCCTTAGATTCCAAGTATTATTCCTCAGTTGTATGGCGCCTTTTGTTTTGGGAGATTGCTCTACGATAGATTCATCCTTTTTTTGGGCATTAAACTTGTATTAGATTGCATGATATCTTTTATGAAGTATGTAACAGAGAGTAACCGCCACTGTATCCAAAGGTTATATGTAGTGTAAATCATGCAACTCAAATCTTTTAGACTATATAGCAATTCAGGTGCCACAATTTAATCCATGTGCCATGTAGGGTGCCATTCGAGTGAGCATGGGAATTATTGGTCTCAAACTACATAGGATTTGGCACCCAATATATTTGGTGCTTAGACTCCATAAACTCTATCACTCTAAACCTTTTTGATCCGGTTGTTTGTCTTTACACTATTTCTCTTAAGAAGACAATCTATGAATCTTGTGTCAGTAACATGAGTGAGTTTTGATTAATATCAGATGTACTTATTCTCATACCTTTTTTCAGATATACATGTTTTCCGAATGGTACAAACCAGGATGCTGTTTAGAGTACCCTCTAAATGGAAGTGGAGCCATCGTTGATGCTCTTGTCCGAGGTCTTCAGAAATTCAATGGTCGGCTCTCTCTTAGAAGTCATGTGGAGAATATCATTGTTGAAGATGGTCGAGCTATTGGAGTAAAACTAAGAGGGGGACAAGTGTGTATAAAATTTAGAGCATAAACAAATTGTAAATCAGCTAGATTATTCTGTTTAACATATTACATTATTGTTTTTTTTTAAAAAAAAATATCTTTCATTCAGTTTGTTCGTGCTAAAAAGGCTGTTGTCAGCAATGGATCTATGTGGGACACTCTGAATCTGTTACCTGTGGAAACTATTCCTGAGTCTTATCAGGAGAAGGTTAAAGCAACCCCACAATGTGAATCTTTTATGCATCTACATTTGGGTTTTGATGCTGAGGTGAGTTCTATGAGATCTCCACTGATTTGTGATTCTGACGATGTGTTCACCAAAAATAATAGGATAGTATCAGATAAATAAATATGTTCATGTATTTTACATGCACTATAAATGGAAGAGTCTGGATTTCAAGTCCTCTAAAACCAACTACCATGGCTTGGCTAATCGACACTCTGAATATTTTGGTAGTGCTATCATTATGACTGCTTCTACCAAACATTACTCATTCTGGTTTGCTCATTATTGTCCCAAATAAATATTTCAATGAATAGGGTGTACGTGAAGACCTGCAAATCCATCACATTGTCGTTAATGATTGGGAAAGAGGGGTCGATTCTGATCAGAATGTCGTCTTAATATCTGTACCCAGTGCACTGAGTCCAAATCTTGCACCAAAAGGGAAACATATTTTGCATGCCTATACACCTGGAACTGAGCCATTCGAGCTCTGGGAAGGGCTGGATCGTAGAAGCAGTGAGTACAAGGAACTCAAGGCTCAAAGAAGTGAGGTAATTATTCTGACTGATTCACTACCCTAATCCATTATTGTTAAACGAACAGGGATATTTTCATATCTTCAATAATTATATTTGCAATTCACAACCATTTGAGTTTCAATCCAGTTAGTCTAACATTAGCCTTTTCATTGGTTCTATGAAATGTTGTTGATGATTTACTTGGTTGACACTGTCAAGAATGCCGATGTCTAGTTTAACCTTCGTTCTATATCTTCTGAAGTCGGCTGGCATTGCTGACGATAGTTGTGAACTTCTCTTCTATATTTTCTTTAGTCACGAATATATTTTTGACCAATTTTCTCTATTCCTTTTATTGAAACAAAGCATCCCTTAGAAACGTCTTATATTCTAGGTAATGTGGAAGGCCGTAGAACGAGCTCTTGGACCAGGTTTCGATCGCGAAAAATGTGAGGTGAAGTTGGTTGGAACCCCATTAACACACAAAAGGTTTCTTCGTCGCAACAGAGGAACGTACGGTCCAGCTATAAAAGCTGGTAAGGGCTCGTTTCCTGGACATTCAACTCCCATTTCCCAACTCTTCTGCTGCGGGGATTCGACTTTTCCAGGTATAGGTGTGCCTGCAGTTGCTGCCAGTGGTGCTATCGTTGCCAACACACTAGTCTCTGTGTCTCAGCATTCTCAACTTCTTGATGCTGTGGGAATATAGAGTCGATTCTTATCGGGTCCCCATTTTTTTCTTGGCATAAACCATGTATGTACACACAAGGCGCAACAGGTCCAGCACATTACTATTTTTTTCATAAGATATTTTACAACTAAATTACATATAAATTTATTTTCTTTTTATAAAGAAGATGAAGATGGTCATTAATCATTATGCATTCTACTTCAATTAATTGAATAATTTGTATTAAAAAAAGTGTATTTCGTGCTTAAAAAAAACATTTCTTGGATTTAATTATGTGATTCATTCAGTGGCTGAAGAAATACAAGTGATCCTTAATTATGAGTTGATGGGGCCATATTACAAATAAGATAAAGTTGATAGACCAATTAAACATTTAAATTTGTGGACAATATGATGATTCATAGGTCAATGATTGTTATCAAAACACTACAAAATTATTTATTTATGCTTGATTTTGAAAGTTCCTCTATTAGATGGACCAACTCTATTTAATTAAAATGTATAGTATTCCACATATTTTTTATATTAAACGGCTAAAATTAATAGCAAAATTTAAATAAAAAAAATGTGGAGATGTTCTTGGTGTGGTCCTGCAGTTTTGTGTCTTTTACAATATAAAAGGAAACGAAGAAAAAATGGCAAAGAATTTGTGGTGTTTTTTCCACTTTCAAGATAAAGTTATTCTCAATAGGACCAACAAAGGTTCCTAGCTTGAATTGACCATTCTAAGGTGTAATTAAGCCTACTCTAATTACATGGTTTTGACTCTTGAAGCATAAAATCAAGAAATTCCCAACTTCATTTGGTTGGAGTGGCATTATAACTTTGGTTTAGAGGGGAAAAACAAAACAAAACAAAAATCCAAACCCAAAAAATAGACAAACGAACCGAAAACAAATATTTTATAAATATTAAAAACGAATTTTATATGGTCATGTTTTCGTGTAATATATGATAGAACGAATCGGTCGAAAAAATGGAAGTTTAATTTTATTTATATTTAGATTATACATTTTATAAAAATTTAGTTTTGTTTATTTTTAGTTGATTATTTTTTAATTCATTTAGACTTTGTCTTAAATATTTAAAAAAAACTAACTAAAAAATGATAGTCTATAATTTATAACATAAATTAATTATTAATTTAGATAATTGTCCGAACCGAATAAACTAGATCGTTTTAGTAAAAAAACGAATCGAACCGAAGTAAAAAAAAAGTTTGGATACCGGTTACATCAACCTTCTAAACGTTATACTCAGGCTCTTAATAAACACATGTTCCTACATAAAATATCACAATTTTGTTAGAACCCCGCATTTCAATAAAATAGGGGGAAAAAAGGTCGATCTAATCAAAAGTCAGATAATTCTTATAGGAAATCAACTTTGTCATATGCATTTTTAGTTACAAGATATGGGTAGGGCTGGGAAAATATACCGAAATATCGAAATACCGAAATACCTTACCGAAAAAATACCGAAATTACCGAACAAATCAATATACCGAAAATTTCGGTACGGTATCATACCGTACCGAAATTTTCGGTATCGGTATCTGTAAGTAAATATATTTTTGTTCGGTATTTCGGTATATACCGAAAATAATTTTTTTTTTAAATTTAAGTTCGGTATACCGAAAAAATGTCGGTATACCGAAAATATTTTCGGTATACCGACATTTTTTCGGTGTCTGTATGGTATCCGGTATGAATTTTTTCATATCGAAAATTCGGTATACCGAATTTCCGGTATCGGTATCGGTATGGATTTTTCCATACCGATATTTACGGTACGGTATACGGTACCGTGGTTCGGTACGGTATACCGTACCGTACCCACCCCTAGATATGGGGTCGCGCCAACATTGAATGACTAATGTATTATTATCCTTGTACAATAACATATTCTTTATCTTGTCTTCTTCAATGATATCGTGTAAGTCTGCAGGAGGGATCTAAATAGTTATCTATTCTTTATTGTAGTTCAGTGTCTCATAAGCCAAAAAGTCAGATGTCTTATTTTGTTTTCTGTAGATATGCTTGAACATGAATTTTCAATCTCTTGCCAAGAGGTTCGAACATATAGAAATCAAATTAAGTAGATATGAACAAGGCATCTCTTTTTTATTCAGTCCCTTAACCACCACTTCTGAATCGATCCCGAGCAAAATCTTCTTGTATCTTGAGTTACAAAAAATTTAATTTAATCACATAGATTGAGTTTTACTTGTAAATTACAACTAAGGCTGCTTTACAAAATATATTTAAAAGATGAAACCTTTGTATCTAAATAACATAGGTGTCTTTTAAAAATCAATGCAATTAATTAGCTAGATTTATTTGAAATGTAAAAAGTTATCATTCTCTTACCAATGTTGACAATCCTTTATTTATCTAATATATTCTATACTGCAATGAGATATGTTATGAATTTAACTCTGGATGAATTAGATCAACGTAATTCAGAACTTACGTTTGAGTTGACGACAGAAGATTGATTGCCAGAATATGATCACCATGGTTCGCAATCGCGGTCGCGGAGGTCACCGTTCCAGTTCTCATTAAAAATATGTAAATCAAAATAAATATCATTTAAATAAATTATTTGATTAAAACAATAGAGTAAAATTCAAGATTTTGAAAAATAAATTATATTTTGAAATTTCTGATTTCGAATATGGATAGATATTATAAAAATAATTAATTACTAAATAAAATCAATCAAACATAAAAATATACAAAGAAAACTTCAAAATTTAACTCAAGGTTTGGAATAAAAAATATAAATCCTCAATTTGAAAACTGTTCGTTTATAAAACCATTAAATAAAAAAATAGTAATAATATTACCTTTTTTTTTTTGGCTTCATATACACTTCAATGTATCATGAACAAATCATTTTTATTATCTCTTTTTTTAAAAAAAAATACCATAATATGGAGCAGGAAAGAAAGTTATGGTATGCTTTAACTTACATATAAGTAAATTATATCTATATATATAATAAAATGTCATTGCATTATAAGTTTGATGAAGGTGTGATATATAGAAGGTGAGCCTCAACTTAATGTAATAAATCTAATATGAAATATTAATAAATACATAGTTAGCAAAATGATATTGATAAAAAAAATTTCAAAAAAAAACTAATCGTTCCTAGTGTAATTGAAACAAGATATTATTTTTCGAAAAAATAGTTTGACCAATATCATTTTTAAAAATTTACATATTATTTAAATTAATATGTAATTATTGCAATCTACAACAAGTTTCACTTATATTCTAAATTTACATTTTAAAACTATTTCAATATATTTTAAATATACTTTCAAAATTAACTTTATTAAATAAATAATTGATAAAATAGATCGAGTACTTTTATGTTCTTCTATCAATTTGTTAAAAATTCATATTATATGTATGATGTATCATTTATGAAATCTATAAAAATTAAGAAGAGTGGGTCGAGCTATACAAATTATGAAATCTATACAAATTATATATATCATTTATGAAATCATTTTTACCCACGATAAGATAGTAAAAAAAAAAGAAAAAAAAATAAGAAGAGTGGGTCGAGCTCTTCACTCAGCACCTCGACCCAAAAGGCTAAAGTTATTAGTTCTTGGATTTTTTCAATGTCATTGTGGCCATTTTTTAATCATTCCGACTCTTTTTACCAGTTGTTATGATTTTGACTCCAGAATGAATTAGGTCAACGTAATTCAAGAACTTATGTTTCAGTTGATGACAGAAGATTGATCACCAAAATATGATTACTAAAGCACAACTATTATATCGATTGATTAAGGAATGAATAGAAAAATACATAAAATCACATTTAAGAATCACGAAAAATGGAGAATTATGAAAACATATAATTTACACGGTTCAGTGTAACACTTACTCCATGAAATCCAACTCCAAGAAACTTTTCGTTATGAACTTTGAATGAATGAATGTACATTATATAACTTGATTATCTTATATATAGTGATCCTACAATTATTATTTACAACACTTGCCAACCATCTCAAAATTTTCACCAAGCCATTGAGGTTATCACTTCTTCTTGCGGCTAAGCCGCCACACTTCCAGAAGCAAGACCAACTCTCATCGAGATAATTAAACAAAAAATGTCGATTAGTCCTTGGCTCGATGGTCAAGGTTGAGGCCTTGTGGCCCTGAGATTTGTTGGCTTCATGTTCAAGTCTCGCTGATTGCTGATAGTTTTTCTAATTTATTTAAGTAGATTTAGTTGTTTCTTTGTACTTTCTTTGTCCGAGATAAGCAAGTCTCGGGTCCACGCTCAAGTCTCGTATGTAGTGTGGGTAATTACATTATATCTTTATAGTCTTGAACGATATCGTACTTGTATTCTAAATAAAAAATTAATTAAACAAATAACAATTATCTCATTTATGATGAATAAAATTAAATGAATAATATAAAAAATAATACAATTTAAAAATATCAAACTATCCTAATCAAATATTATTTTGATCGATTAGGTGGTATGGCAGAAACCTGTCTCATACGAGAGAGATGTGTAGGCTCTAATCTCATGCAAATCAAAATTAGATCACACCCCCACCCTATTCTATGTTATATCTATGTCTGATCTTTGCATGGAGTCGCATTTTGATGAAAATCTATATTTTGTATTCCAATGTCCAACAGTTAGTTGTGCATATTGCATGAGAATGTAGAACTAAACATTATCCATTTCCCCATCACCAAATATTGTGATCTTGTCTTGACCAATGATTACAGATTCGATCGGGATATTTGAGTTGAAGAGACTGTATTGTAAGCTAACCATAACTTATTGGTTTTTGTAGGCACTATTAATGATACCTATGGGTTCATGAGACAATGTTAATAGACGTTCTTACCATGATCTGATGGGTGCAATCAGACTAGAATTCTGACGTTCTTGATCAAGTGGTTGATGAAAAGAATTTGGCTAATTAGTGTAACCCGATATAAGAACAAATGTTGTTCTGAATTACATTAAACTATGAACCCACTGCTAGCTGTATCCCTAAACCATTGAGGGTCACACAAGTATCGAATTATGTGTTCCCGTTGAGATAGTCAAATATAAGCTGTCTCTAGAATGTTCCACGCATCTGTAGCTGATTCATATGTAGATATGATCTTGAACTGGTTTACATCCAATGCTCTGAATATGTCATTTCTCAATACTGCATTCGCATTTTTCTAACTGTCTTCCTTGATATTCCATTTATCTTTTGTTTTAGGAGAAGTTTCTTTTCCATCTTTATCTTTTTCCGTCGGAGGTGTCTAGCCAGTCACAATTGATCTTTAGGCATTTTCATCGATGTATTTGATGAATGCTTTCCTCCTAGCCTTCATGTATAGGTAGTTAGTGTCATCCATAAGTGAGAGCTTGGTGATAGAACTGCCTTCTCGTCCAAAAATCCAATATGCAAGAGTTATAAGACACAAAATATGGATCTCACTTCAAAGCAAAATAATGAACCTTTCGGATAACAATTGAAATCGTGTTATCTTGCATTATAGGTTACTTCTTTTTTATCTTTGCTTATTGAAAAAGTTGATAATAAAATAAAAAACACAAGAACACCAGTATTTTAACATGGTTCAGTAAAAGACCTACATCCACGGGACCACTCCCAGGTATCAAGTGAATCTACTAAATATTAATTGTTATGGTCATGCAAGAACTTATTCAAACTAAAAGACTCCCTCTTTTTTTATGAAGCTTCTATGATGAACACATTTAGTAAACTTCACTTAGCGAAAACCACTCGTATTCAATATCAGCCAACTCGACTCCCTTCGAAACTACGGATTGTTCTATCTCGGGAACCTGTCCTTCCTTTGCCAAGGAATGAATCGTACCACTTTGAATGTGTCTCCCACAAGGAATTGAAAACCTCATAATCAGAATGATATCAACAGACATGTCATCACCTTGTTGTAACAATTGTCACGACACAAAATGGACAATTTTGTTTTTATTCTCCCAAAATTCATGTACTTCAACTTATACTTTTCCCACATGATATAAGCATTAACAAGCCTCTATGTGTGAAATCTAACCATAAAATTTAAACAAATTTTGATTGCATCATATCATTATTTAATCAAGAGTTTGAAAGATTACCAATACGAATCTAAACACCTTTCTAATATAAATTCATCACCTATTAGTAGAGATATACATCATGATAAGGCTTATCAATTCATCGTATATGAATTGAAGATATATCAAAGTGACACATATCGTATCCTCAAAGAACCAACCAAGATATAATTTCAACAAGTTTAAACTTACAACCTCATAAATTAATCATTAATCAAACTATATCGGACTTCATAAAGCTAATCAAATGGTCACATTAAACTACATATGCATAGTACATACATGCCATCGATGTCTCTCGAGCTTGTGCCCAATCCATTTCATTAGTTATGTCGAGTTTTTCGGGTAGTTCAGGTCAGGTACCCGATTTTTTGGATAGTGTTTTTACTACCTGATCCGAATCTGGTAACTACCCAACTAGTCGGGTACCTGTTAACGTCGGGTTTTGGTCTGGGTTCGGTTATTCAATTTTTTTTAAAAAAAAATTAAGCTTTCTCTTTTTGTGGATATAAAAAAAAATCTATCAAGAAAAAATAAGCTTATCAAAATAATTATATATAATTTTCACACCAAATTAAACAAGAAAAACCCATATTTGAAAGTATTTAAAATAAGTAGTAATAATTAACAAATATTTTTTTCAGAAAAAAAAAATGTAAATCGAGACATCGAGTAGACTAATTAAAAACATATATATACTTCTCTTGTCCCACTTCACTTGAATCCCTATATATATGTTTTTAATTAGTCTACTCGATGTCCCCACTTCACTTGAATCCCTATTTAAACTGCATTTAGCTTTGTGCGTTTTGTCTACTTGATCAGTGTTTTAATTCGATTATAGATAGTAAAAGGACACATGAGTCATTTGTCATCTATGTTTAACGAGCTTGTAATGTCACTCACGATTAAAGAAAAGAAAAGAAAAAAAAGTAGACACGCTATAATCAAATCTCTATAGTTTTTATACAAAAACTACTTACAAGAAAAATATTATAACATGTGTATAAAATCACTAATATGTACATATGTATATATCTTTATTATTTAATAATGTATGAAGTTTTATAAAAGCCACTTTAATGAGTGAAATTTAATACCTTCCATTTTATTTATAGACAAATTCTAGAGAAGAGTATAAATTTAGTCTCAGCAACTCATTCTAAATTTAATTTTCGCAATTATATTCATTTTTTCTTCCTCGCTGTCATCTTGCCTAGTGACTTTCCTCTTCCAACCATCCCCATATATTTTATATAATTTTCATTTTTTTCTAAATAGCTTTTGTTTTCAATATTTCATGTACATGATTGGTATGTAGATGATTGGTCAATTTAAATATTAACTCTTCCACGTAGGGGTGTTCAAACTTCGGATAAAATCGAAAAAATCGAAAATCGAATTTTACAATTCGGATATAAATGTTAAAATTGAAATTTATTTGGTTCGATTTCGGATTATATATATCAAACCGAACCAACCGAAAAAACCGAAATTTCATTAAATTAATAATTTTATTTTTATTATATATTTTTTGAGATGATATTAGTGAATGATGAATTATTTTGAATAATATTTAGTTTATTGTTGTTTATATAATTCATTTAGACTTTATATTTAAATGTTTTACTAAGAAATTACGTAAAAAGATAACATATTATATTTTACAATATATTTATCTTATTAATTTAAATAATTGTATCAAAACCGAAATAATCGACCGAAATAACCAAATCATTTCGGTAAAAAATCGAACTGAACCGAAGAAAAATGATTCGGATATCGGATTATATATTTATAAAATCAAAAATTAATAAAATCTAAATAAAAAAACTAAAAATCAAACCGAATCGATAGTTGAACACAGCTCGTTAATATTTCCCATGGAGATTGTCTTTTTTCACTCCTTGGTCAAAAATACTCTGCACACTGTCAATCAAAACCATGCAAGTACACATATACATACACACTCGTCCGTATATATATGCAGTGAGAGAATAAAAGTGGCCTGAGAAAGAGATGAAAAATGGTGAAAAGCAGATAATAATTAAAGGTTAAGTGTGCGATGTAATGAAATTCAACAGTTCACGCTCCTGTTTCTGATCCCAGCTTTTTTCAAAGCATCCTACTTTATAGATTCGTGCGTGTTAAGCTAATGTTTATTTAATTGGAGCGACTTTTTCTTGTGCGGATTTGATTGAGGTTTCGTTGGTTGAGGGCCCCAGATTACTGTGTGATCTGCGCCGGATTTTTCAATATATCGATCCTGGTGAGTGGGTTTTAGTTTGGAATGCTTTTATTTAAGTTTGAAAATGGTGTTGGTGTTTTAGGTTTATTTAATTTGTGATTGATGCTGCTGCACTATTAGTGCGATTTCTTTGTGAATCTGAAGGTCTTGAAGTTGAAGGTAATTGTGATACAAGAGTTAGATCTAGTGAACTAGCTTTCTCTGTTGAATCATGCTTTTTGAAAGGATACAACTGTGATGTGAGGATTAAATCATGCTTTAAGCTGCGATGTTAGGATTAACTCAGTCCTGTGGTGAATTTACGTGTAATGGAGACGTCTCAAAGCTAGTATATTGAACTTCTGATCTCTAAATTTAACTTCATTCCAGGCTCAAAGAAGCTCACTGTAGCTGAACATAAGGTGGGCTCATGTAGCTTAGATTTTCTGCTGGTTAGCTGCTTAGTGCTATTTTGTGGAGTCGGGCTCGTCCCGATTTAACTTATCGATGAACTCCTTTTGGGATAGTCTCAGTTTATCTTTCTGTTAATATTTGGTTGTTAATATTTGGTTGAATTTCAATAGTTTGGTTTGTATATTCCATCTTGCACTGTAATGTCAAAAAAAAAGTAAAATTAGCCAATTCAAACTTCAGTATTTGGTTTATCATGAAACATTAGTAATGCTGATTCCACTAGGAAGTGGAGAGAGGAGAAGGGAAATCCAGTTAAGTACTTTTAGCTCTTCAACACAATAAGGATATTATTATGGTGATTATGCGACTAGGACAAAACAGAAAGTCCTGCTATTACTGTGGATCTCCATGCGCAGCCCCAGAAGAGATCCAACCATACAATGTTACTCCGTGCCTGCTGCATACCACAGTCGCATAAGTTGGATGAGAGTGAGTAATCTAGAAAGGTGATGTAATGGATAAATTTTTCGCCTGGATCAAAAACGACACCAAAACAAAACAGATGCTTCTCCTGTGATGGAACATTGTGTGATCGCTGGTTAATGCAAGTATGATTGTGTGTCCTGTTTCTGCTGCACTTTGCCATGTCTTGTTATTCACATAAACTGTGACTGTCGTCACTTAACTTTGTGGCTGTAGCGAATCAAACTGTGGATCTCCATTTAGAAAGAGAAAAATGTTATAAAGGATAATGATGGTGCCAACTGGATATAGATTCTGGTATTTCAGTTCGAGTTGCATTCCTGATTCCAGCAACTATGTGTCTAGTTTTATTTAAGTTCGTCAACAAGAGATAGCTGCTTTCATTAAAATTAAAAAAAAAAAGAACTATTTTCTCTTTATGCTGAGCAATCAAATTCAGTATCTAAACTTGTTTTTATCATGCATATTGAAGATGGATGCCGAGTCAAAAATAATTGTTCTTTACCTTACATGATATGTATTTACTTGATCGATTGAATTCAAACTTGGAGTGATTAGCTTGTATTCTTATTCAAACAAAGTCGGTTATGTGGCTTGATTGACATTGAGTTTCATTGTAGGTAAAAGTGACATCACCGGCAAGGAATGTCACCTCTTGAAGTATTGAAGAGCATATTAGCATATTAACATTACGCAGGCTTACTCATGGCATCTGCTGGCCTAGGGCACGGAGGAGCTGGCAGCTCAAGATCTGCTAATGGCTTCAAGGTCTCATCTAGTTCAGTTGACTGGCTAGGAAGAGAAATGAATGAAATGAGATTGAGGGACAAAGTGGACCTTGATGATGATAGGGTGAGTTCTTTGCAGTTGGGTCACCTCAATGGTTTCTGATACACCTTACCATGGAGATCTGCCTTATGTTGCAGGACAGTGAACCTGATATAATTGATGGTGTGGGTGCTGAAACAGGGCACGTCATAAGAACCACACTTGATGGTCGAAATGGTCAGTCCAAGCAGGTTGGTGGACAGTATTCTCTAGAAGTTTCCTGTGCTTGACCAATGTGACTATTGATTTTAACATCTATTTTATCTTGGTTAACAGCTGGTCAGTTATATAGCAGAACATGTTGTTGGAACTGGCTCTTTTGGAGTAGTTTTCCAAGTGAGCTAAGTAAATGTTTTCATATGTTTTGTGCCTGTCTATGGGCATTCTCCGTTGTATCACTGCTCTTATTGTGCCTTTTTTATTATTCAAACTTCTCGTGACAGGCAAAATGTCGGGAGACTTCAGAAATTGTTGCTATCAAAAAGGTTCTTCAGGATAAGCGCTACAAAAATAGGGAATTGCAGATTATGCAAATGTTGGACCATCCCAATGTTGTAGCTCTAAAACATTCGTTCTTCTCAACTGAGAAGGAAGAGCTGTACTTGAATCTTGTTCTGGAATATGTTCCTGAGACTGTGAATCGTATTGCTCGGCAATATAGCAGGCTGAACCAGCGGATGCCATTGATATATGTCAAACTTTATGCATATCAGGTATTTAATTGTGTTTGTCATTGTTTTCAAACAACTTATAAATTCAGAAACTTGTTTGAGGACAGCTGTCGAGTATTTGACATCTTCCTGACGGCCATTTTTGTGTATGATCTAATGTTACTTTCATATTTCTGGGAATCTACACAGCATCATGAATTTTGGGATGGTGTTTTTTTTTATGTATAAGCTCCTCTATTGCTCTACTTATTTGCTTAGTGTCTTTGAATGTCACTGTCTGCTGTTATTAGTTTGCGTTTGTGAGCTTATATCCACGCAAGGCCAGATGCCTAGACCACTAAGGCCAGAACTATGTCTAATGCCCAAGTCTATAAACATTTTCGTCAACTCGAATATAGACGGTGACAAGCAACAATGCAAAGGCATTAACTCAGAGTTGTACAGGTTGCATTTTTTTCTTCTTATTAATTTGGATAGATGGTTGCCTAATTGTGATGGGACTAACATGCACTAGATCAATGAATAGCATAATTGGATTTGAGAATAAGTTGTTCCCTCATAATATTTAATTACGAGGATTTTAATTACTTAAACCTAAGTTAGACAGGATAATATAAATGAGGGATTTGATTTCAATTAAAACTAAGTTAAAAAATTAAATAAATACAGATTTTTAAGAAAAGTGGTAAGAATTCAAAAGATTTTCGAACAAGCAAGTGACGAGGATCAATTAACAATGATACCAAGCTATGCTATCTTTGACATGTTACTCAAAATAATTGAATCAAAAGATGTTGATTCATTTGCGGCAAAAATTCCTCTTTTAATTATTAGACTATCTCTTGAATACACAAGCTTAATTTATTCTAACAGTCCATGATATTTATGTTCAGATTTAATCAAATTAAAACATATTAACTATCCACGAATTAGCAGTTCATCAAAATCTGTACGAAAAAGTCGAATTTATTTCTAGTAGATTTACTAATTTTTATTCGTTATTTTTTCTATCAAATCTTAATCAATCTCATTTCCGCCTCTAAATGAAGAACTAAATCATGCAAATAAATGACCATATTATCTGTGCACAATCCTAATCAATTATCGAAAGATAAATGTAAGGAACAAAGACAATTCCATAAAAGCATAAATGTAGTCATTCCCCAAAATCCAAATATACATTTCCATAAACAAATTAATTATCGGAAGCCGTGAAAATAAAGTTCAGAAAAATAGATAAAGAAACTCACAGCAATGGCTCGTCATATCCTCAAAATCACCCCTTGAAAATCAAGTGTTCAACTCCTTGAGGCCCTTGAAGACATGGTTGTGCTTCATTTGATTCGTGCATGCAGGGACATGACCAAGTTTCAGGGTTGGATCTGTGGTCCTTCCTGTTTAATTTTTTAGCAATTTGGCTATTTCCCTGACTCTTTCAATGTGTCCACTGGCTTGAGTCTATGTCGCACGAGTTTTTTTTACTTTTATTCATAATTATACCACAATCATGCTTTCGTCAACCTACAAATGTGGTAGAAATACCGTCAATGCACTTACGAAAAGGAATGAATGGTTCCAAATAAACACCAATACTAACGAGTAAATATTAGCTAAATTATGATATAAATCTCACTTCTCACTAGAAATATGCACACGCCATGTCAAACTTAAAAGCTTCTAATTGCAGATTATACAACTTTGCGTAACATCCAATGGCCTTTACATGTGGTTTTTTAATGATACTGGACACTCTTGCCAATTTCTTTTTCAGCAGATAAAATTAACTTAGGGTGCCCCTTGCATTGTAGCATTTTGAACTTGGGGATTATTTTGTGGCTGAGTTCATGCAAACCTTTTTTTATTTTAACGTGATGTTGCTGAAAGTTTTTAGCTTCTTCATGAATGTCGAGCATTAAATGTACTGTATATACTGTATGATATACTTGAATAAACTGCCAGGTTCCAGATAGTTCTTTTCAGATGTTCTATGTTATGCTTTACTTACTAAGTCTGTTTCCATGAGATTAAATCCATTGGTTATGAAACGAGATTTGGTCAAGATTTACTTTCTCGAGGTGTAGACTTTTCTTGCGATTTTCTCAGTTGGTGCGAGTTTAAACGAAATTGATTGAATTTTATACACGGAAAAAGTATACTTTGGAGTTTAATTTTTGCATTATATAGCATCACTCTTATCGTTTATATATTCTCTTGGTGTAGATATGTCGAGCTCTTGCTTATGTACATAATTGTATTGGTATATGTCACCGTGACATAAAGCCTCAGAATTTACTTGTAAGTTTTTTATACTATTTGTTAGTGTTGCATTTACTTCTTGTTTTTCCTTTCTGAAAGCAATAATGTTTTAAATTTGCATTCATTATTATTGTTTTTCCTTTAACTGGTGGACAAGTTTCCAGCGAATAAATAATTAAATATATTTGTTCATTCTGCTACACAAACACCTAAAGAGGTATTTATTAATCTTAAAGTGTTACGGAGTAATTTGAATATCTTAAGAACTTCTGCTCAACATAACTGATTGTGGCAAGAAATTTTTGTAAGTTGTGATAAGAGGACTCGATGTAACTGTGAAAGTGGCAGACTAAACTTGAAAAACAAAAAAAATCTCGAAGACAACAATTCTGGCTTCAGGTAATAAGAAATTTACCTATTCATCTAAAAGCTAGTCATTTTGTCAAGTGTTTTACCATGAAACTGTTGTATATATCATGGGTTCCTTTTCCAGTGGTGCTACTTAAAATGGAGAGTTTTCTGGCTGATTGCATGTCAGAAATGAATGATGTTGAATTATCTTGTATGATGTGATATGGCTTGTAAAAAATAGTACCTAAATGGCTAAATGGGAAGTCATTTTACTGGTTTGGCTAAAAAGTGGATGAGTAGGGTCCTGCTGAGTAACACTCGGGAAACTCGGGATATATTGGTGTTTTCTTCATCTTTTACCTTTTTCTTTTATTATTACTCAAATGCTGAAGTCATATTGATATACTCCCAGGTGAATCCACATACGCATCAACTAAAACTTTGTGATTTTGGCAGCGCCAAAGTTTTGGTACGTCTTAATGCAACATGATTATGTGCTGTTTCTTGTTGCTGATTCATGTGATTCCTTCATCAGGTGAAAGGAGAACCCAATGTATCCTATATCTGTTCAAGATATTACCGTGCTCCTGAACTCATATTTGGTGCAACTGAATATACAACTGCAATTGATATATGGTCGACTGGCTGTGTAATGGCTGAATTACTACTTGGACAGGTGGTTTTATGATACTGTGTAAACTTTACTTTACAATGTTATATGCCTTAGCTTGTCACTGATAAGTTTCTCTCTGATCTTACAGCCCTTATTTCCTGGAGAGAGTGGAGTTGATCAGCTTGTGGAGATTATTAAGGTGACTTAAATTTTACCAATTGTTAGGATTTAATTTTAGTATTTAGCTGGCGCACGTTATGATATCTGAACGTTGTTTCCATGGTAAATTATTTCAATAAACTGAAAAATAATATTCCATATTCTTCCAGCATAGCATCCCAAGTCCTAAAGTGCCTTCTCAAAAGTAATTATACTACATCAAATATTTTCAGTCTTTATTTATTGTTGATGGAATACAGGTTTTGGGAACACCTACAAGAGAAGAGATCAAATGTATGAATCCTAACTATACGGAGTTCAAGTTTCCACAGATCAAGCCCCACCCTTGGCACAAGGTATTTTCCCTTTGCTTTCTATCTTTTTGTCTGGATGGATCGTTAGTAGTATTTCCATGAAAGTCGTTTTTAATAATCTTGGCAGAAAGCTGTTTTCTATCTCTGTTTGGCGCATAGGTATATTTTCATATGAATTTATATATGAAGAACGTTTGAACCTACTTAGTTATTTCTTCATGACTACTGCAGTAATTGTTAGATTGGCTTAGGGTTTTATCTTAATTAGTTTTTGAAGTTTTTCCACTCACTTTGCTAAAGTAGAACAATCAATCACATGTGGTGATAGATTGACATGTGATTGATTGTGCAGGATCATGGCCGAATTCACGGTTGTGTTTGAATAGACGAATTTGGATTAGAAAAAATATTTAAGGAGAATATTTGAAATGACTCCACATTGAGATGGGATAAATTTTAAATCCACGATAATAACTTAAAAATTAACATTGGGATTTGAAATTCATTGTCAGCCCAAACAAACAATGAATTTGTTATTATGGATTTGAAATCTCTAGCTTCAAATGCATCAATCCAAATACAATCTAAAGTTATGCTTCGATTGATGAAATTGATCTAGATAAATGAGATTTGATATGAGAAAATATTTTGAGTGATGGATTTTAAATGACACACAAGTAACACCGATAAATTTGAAATCCATCGTGTCGAATCCATCAAGCATAACCTAATATAAATAATGGATTCTGCCATTTCATTTTGAATTTTTAAAATTTAGGTGAACCAGTCCAATCGATTCTCCAGTTCCCAATTTATTTAAAAGAGTAATTAAACGATAATTTTTTAAAAAATAATTAGAGCGGATGATGTTGATGGTGACAAACAAATAGGAAGGAAGAAAGGGAAGTATTAGCAATTTCATAAAAGCCATATGGTTTGTAATTATTTAAATTGGCTTGCTTCATATTTTTCAATTAACATTCACGTACTTTAAATAACTTGTACTACAAAAAAAATTTGGTATTAACCGTCGCTAATCAAATTTGTGACGGTTTTAGCTACGGACCTTAAAACCGTCCGAAAAGTCACCGTCGTCTTCCTATTGAAAACTCGTCGCTAATTAGCGACAGTTTTGAACAGATAATCCGTCGCTAATTATATTATTTTTTTGAAAAAAATAAAAAAATATTTAGTTTTATGATTATTTGTACATATTTTTTAATAATCTCCTCAACTCATCTAAATTAATATTTTCAAATTTGTAAATAATTTATAAAACGATTAAACATTGCGATAAAATAAGCGAACAACAAAATTAAATAATGTCATAAAACTGAAAAAACAAATCGATCATAAGTCTCAATAAATACATGCGTAGAATTAATAAAAAAAACTGAGGAGACTGAGTTTCATCATCATCGTATGCATCGTCGCTATCGCCAACACCGTCGTCGTGACCAAAGTCTTGTGATGGTGGAATGTACTCAGGCGAATACCTCAGGACCTTGCCCGAACGTAGACGATGTGATGATCCAGCTGCGTATGGATCATCAAAATGTGATGACCCTGCTAAAGTGCGTCCTCTGCTAGATGAGCCTCGACCATACAGAAATCGTCGGGATGTATGTAGCTGTGGATGTGGTTGCGGTAATCCAGCGACGACTCGACGGACCTGGTCCTCCTGAATCGTCATCCTATCCTTCAACAAAGCATTCTCATGCAGGGCCGCCTCCAAAGTGGTCTGCGTCGCCTGCAGGTCGATACGGAGATGCTCATTAACGTTTTTTTGTGCCTCCCACTCTGCTCGCATCCTCTCTGTGTTGTGCGACCCTGTGCTGGAACTGCTGGAACCTCCACGTGGACGTCGAGCCATCTCATCTGGATAGATCGTAGAGGCCATGGAACCACAGCCATACATTCGTCCCTTTTTTCGGTCCACCGACGACCATGCTGAACATGTTGTTCAACTCTCCCAAAGTAGGCTGACTAGGAATCGTCCCATCATCTAGAGGTGTCAAAGACTCGTTTATGTAAGCCTGCATGGCTTGCTGTTTCAAAAAAAAAGATGTTATATAGAAACAACATTTCCTAACACATTTTAAAATGATATAATTATAATTAAACATAATACTTACATCAACAAGTCGTGAACGCTCGTCGACAACGATCCGTCGTTGTGTCGATGTGTGTAAACATATAACTCCCACGACGTTGGATCTCTACAATGTTGTTCTCGCTGCATTATCAATTCGATTGTATGTAATTAGAGACGATAAAATCATATATTTTAATAATAACCACAATGTTTAATAATGAAATATTAATATACTTACCAATTTATGGCAATGTCAGCTGTAAGTCTTCGAGCTAGCAATGTGTATTGTAGTCCCAGTTCCAGGTCCTGCTGTCTCGCTATTCTTTTTATCCTTGTTTTTGGTTGCCCTAGCTAGCCACCTCTCGTCACTCCATGCCAACATCCATGAAGCTCAGCGTTCGTCGCTGACTGTTTGCGGATAACGACCAACACTCCTCCACGAGTGAATAGTGCGACGATACTGTGCGGCTACGTCCTTGTACCATAGCTGTCTGATGGTATCGTCGAGATGATTTGGCCATCTATATTTTTTCTGACAATAAAATGCAAGACAACAGTAATGAGATTTATTGTTACTATGACTTAAAATTAATTTTAAAACCATAAATCAGAATGTTAAGCAATTACAATAAAAATCTATATATCAAAACTTACAATGAATTCCTCCCAATACCATTGTCGCTGGTCTTCTGTAACACGCTTCCATGAATAGCCTTTGACGCATGTCTATAACGAAAACTGAGCAGTAATGAACCGGATAACCTTATTGTGCTCCGGCATAAATCTGTTATCGAAATTTTAAAAATTAGCGACGACAATTATATAAATTTTTTTACCAAAAAATGAGATTAAAGAAACAAAAAAATAATTTTATAACTTACATGTCATCTGTGACCCATATCGGAGTACGACCATCAACCGGAGGTGATCCGTGTTACAGAATGTATGTATGCAAACGATTCAGTAATTATGTGCACAAAATAAAATATATTTTATCCAAGTTACAATTCAATCATAAATAAACTCAACCCTTCACTTTCGTCGTAGATATCACGAACATCGTCGCTCGAATACTGAACATGTTCTGTTTCACTTTCAGTGCTGTTCAAATCAATTTCATTGTCATACATAACATTAACATCGACTAGATTTTGAGACATCAAAATAAATTGAGTTGAAATGTCATGAGGTCCACTTTCGTCGTTTTGAAATGCATCGTTCGCATGAATTTGATTATGCTCAGTATTTGACTCAACATCAGTGACATAAGCTCGCCTACGTAGACTACTCACATACATCCAATCTGATTCAGCTCTCTTTGTTGTTGAATAAGTCAAATACACAACTTGCGAAGCTTGCGTAGCAAACACAAATGGTTCGTAATATTCCAGATTCTTTTTTCGATTCTCATTCACAATTAGCGACGGATTATTTGTTCAAAACCGTCGCTAATTAGCAACGAGTTTTGAAAAACCGTCGCAATAAGAAGGCGACGGTGACTTTTCGGGCGGTTTTAAGGTCCGCCGCTAAAACCGTCGCAAATTTGATCAGCGACAGTTTTAGCGATGGTTAATACCAAATTTTTTTTGTAGTGAACAATAATAATACTGATAATATAATTAACAATAATCATAGTAATAATCACCCAATAGCAATAATTTATAAAGTTTTATACGAATAATAATCATTATTATTACTACTGATGATTTTGTTTCTGTAATAAAAATAATAGTAGTTTACACAACAATAATAATAACAGTAAGTTTTTTAATTTCTATTATAATAACGATGATGACGTCAACAACAATAACATCCACAACAATTAGTTTAAGATAACCCTTAAGCCAATATAACAACAATAATAAAGGTAACAATCATTGGTAAAATAAGTGTTGTCATAGGGATATTATTTATATTAAAAAAAAGTAACTGAACAAGACGCCTAAACTAGTTAGTGTAGATCTCATTACCTTAATAAAGTAGTATAAATTATAACAAAACAACAATAGTAACAATGATTTTTTTTATCATTTTAATGATTATATTATATTATACTATATAAAACAAATAAAATAATAATAGCAAAAAAAATCATGAATCCGCCAGGTAGAAGTATGTATGTTTGGTTTTGCTACATTTAGGAGAAGGTGGCACTTTTTTTTATGCAAGAACCAATTAGTCTTCGTACCATCTGTATAAAATATTGCAAGAAGCTGATGTTCTTACAAAAGCACAGCATACCTCAGGATTTGAGTAGAATGTATGCAAGCTGGGAAAGACTGATATTCTTTCATGTGCTTGAGGTGGAGTGTGGGAAAGGTGGAATAATTTCTGGGATTTCTACCTGAAAAAATATTTGATTTTATCTTATTTGATTTTATTCTCGATCTGATAATATTTTATCCATTTAGGGATAATTCATATCTATATGTGTTTGTTGGCACTTATAAATACGATAAGTTTTATGATAATGATAAAGAAAAAGTAGCTGCTCATACATCAGCTGCTTCCAATGTCAGGTTTTCCAGAAGCGTCTACCTCCAGAGGCTGTGGACCTAGTATGTCGGTTTTTCCAATACTCGCCTAACCTCAGATGCACTGCTGTAAGTGCATCTTTCACCATTAACAGCTGAGGTTCTCTTTTGAATAACACAAGTCAAAATATAAACCTTTATTTTTTTCTTTTGGCATGGCAGTTAGAAGCTTGTATTCACCCGTTCTTTGATGAATTAAGGGATCCCAACACTCGACTTCCGAATGGTCGACCACTTCCTCCACTCTTTAACTTTAAACCCCAAGGTATATTGAACTCCTCATTTTTTAAAATTTAATTGGTGATAATCGTATGAAAAAAATTGATGTATTGTATCTGCTTAGCTTCAGAAGCATCTTGATCCGTCCTTTTATTCTTCACAGAGCTGATGGGTATACCTCCAGACACTATCCATCGCCTTATTCCCGAACATGCTAGGAGGCAGAACTTATTCATGGCTTTTCACTCCTAGTCACGAGAACCCATCCTTCTCGA
Source organism: Primulina huaijiensis (assembly GCF_012295235.1). Lineage (NCBI taxonomy): Eukaryota > Viridiplantae > Streptophyta > Magnoliopsida > Lamiales > Gesneriaceae > Primulina > Primulina huaijiensis. The sequence goes on from NC_133319.1 coordinate 18,074,590, forward strand.
TGACATTGTCCAATGTTCTTATGTTGCGGCTTCCTGCTATTCACCATCTATGCTGCTTGTCTCTAAAAATGGGTTGGCATTACCAGAATACTTTATAGAGGAAATGACAGTCATATAGTCTTGGGAACTTTTATCACTTTCATGCCAAGAGACGATTTAATGTTTTTTGCTATAACGCGTGTAGAGCAGTTTTTGTATGAACTTCTTTGTATTTTTAGCAACTTGCATTGCCATGTGTTTCTATATCCATGGGTCTATGCTGAGGATTTAAGTGGCAATTTTACTTGTTTATACTGTGGTTTTTGCTTTTGCCAAGCTTAAGATTTGATTTATGGGTATACATGAAGTACAAGGTGGAAAGATATCTTGTGAAGTCATGTGCTTGCGTTTTGATGTTCGTAAATATCAATAATGTTTTCAAAAAAAAATTGAAAAAAGAAGTTGCATTTGTACAAAATATTCGTTTTCTTTGGTAAAGCATGATGATATTATAATATATATCTCTTCGAGTTGGTGACCAGCGAGATAACTTGTGATTAGGATTTAATTGATTTTAATGTAAAAATAATCTTAATTTTAATAATATTTTATGATTTTATCTAACTATGACATTTATTTTATTTGTATATATATGGAAGTTGCATAGATATTTCTCTTAAATATATTATAATATCATGAGGTTTATCTTGCAACGTAAATCATGAAATTCATTAGGAAATATATTGTATATGTTAAATTCGTTCATATTTGATTCAACAAAATATAAGGATAAAGATCGCTTGAGCTCGATATTAGCATCTGTAATGTAAATGTCACGTTTTATCGGTAAGGACATGAGATGTCCATTTATACAAATGAGTGTTAACTGGATGATGCACTAAACAACTTTTCCTCGAACTTTTTCAAGTGGTTATCACTTATCGAGTTGATTAGATTGCGATTATGGTTACATCAATAGTCCTTAGACCAGGAACAACATGGAGACTCTACGTACTAACAATTAACTTTGACTTATTTACCGATTTCAGGAGGGCTGTCAGTTGACGAGATTGGGTGTAGTCCCGACATACGTAGGAGCTGATGCATTATAGTCGGGGATTCACCGATCACCTATGACTGTGATCATATGTGATATGATGAGTTAATAGTGCAAAGAATATTTTGTCAAAGTAAGATATGTGCATTATGGAAAAAGTGTTTATTTAGTTACACATACGATGCTACTATGATTACTCAGAGATACATCATTATTGAATTCATTTGCAGCTCTCGATATATTAAATGTTACATATTAGAGTGGGTGGTAGACAAGTAGTACGCTATGAGTAGCTTGAAGAAATTCGTGATTGGCAACTTGGGCTTTGAAGTTTGACCGAAAATCTCGATCGGGCCAAGTGGCAAAGTTTTCAAAGATATCTGTAAACCTATTCTTAGGTTTATATATATATATAATTAAAATATAAAATACGTTATAAAATCATGACTCAAGTGTATTTAGATTGGTCTTTCCTTGGAAAACTATGCAACCTTACCTATCAATGTACAATCAACCACGGGTGCTCGTTGAGCATGAGCATCAACGTCGCACTCGGTGGACCGCAACGACCCGAAGCTGATAGATAACATCGTCGACTCTTGGCACGCAGCAAGTGAGTGCAGCAGGGAAGTGGTCCAAAGTGCTTGATATTAATGGAAGTAGCTATGACTTTCACACACCACAACCTTCCATTACGTCAAAGGCAATAATATCAAGCACTATATATNTGGCCTATTGGGATTGGACTTGTAAATCGATTCATAACTTTTCGAGCACAACCAATAGCTATTCGAACACTTTTTACTTGTAGAAGTACGTCTTGGTGTGTATCGCGTTAATGTTCTATAATTTTATTTTATATAAAATACATTGTGTTTATATAACTTTGTTTCGTCAAATTTTTATTATGTATATTTTTTTCTTGTAATCATCAATATACATATCATTTTTCTAAAAAAATTAATATTAAACACTAATATGGTGTGATATTAATTACTTGTAACCAACGATCTCGTAGAAAGACATCACGAGTCTTTGTGGAAAAGAAAAACATTTTGCTGAGATGGAACAAAAGATATAAAATTTCTACCAAGATAACCGAAAGGTCCAACAAAAAAAAATCTTAATGAACCTAAAAAAACGATAAGGTCTCCACAAAAATTAATTAGTTTTCGAGACCTCGTTCTGACTTCTTAGAAAATTATAAGAAAAAATCAAAATAAAGTAGTTATTTATATAAAATAAAAGTATTTTAAGAAGAAGAGAATAAAACCAATATGTGTGTATATATATATATATATATATAAATCAGAATTATAAATTATAATATATTTAATTTGAGGAAACATATCCACATGATTGGAATAATATATTAACATATCTTTGATTAGCGCCTCATTTATTGTGTTCTCTGTTGCTGAAGTTCCACTCTCCTCTAGATCCGAGCTGCACCCCAATTTTACTGCGACGTCTAGGGTTTCCGACTCCAATCCTCGGCGGAATAGGTTTGGTGTGGTTGCTGTTACTCTGGGATTCGATTTTCATGTTAGTGGAATTTTGTAGGTCCCATATGTAGGATTTTGTTATGGATTGTCTGTTTCTAGTGTTAGTGGTTGAACTACCAGTTTTGATTCTGCCTTGGATATCGTCGTAGTTCTTGATGGCTTGTTTGCATTCGGAGCTTGAATATTTGAATGTTTGCGTAGTTTTTTTTGTGGGGAGGAGGTTGCGAGTTTCTTTTAGTTGGTCCATGCGTTTCATGATTTAAGTCCTAAGTTCGCGTAGAGTGTCGAAAGTAGCATTTCAGGTAGGTGATGTACTGAAGATTGGGTAGCGAATCAGGTAAAAAAAAAAAAAAGGAATTTTTCGAGAGATGCAGGAGTGAGAGTCTAAAAGATGGCGCTTAAGCTTTCTGCAGGAGATGCGGCTAAGGTTGCCATTCAGTCGATTGGTCGGGGATACGATATTTCTTTAGACCTTAGACTTAAGTATTGTAAGGGTGATTCACGTTTACTCGAAATTGATGAGGATCAGGGTCGAGAGATTGTTCTTCCTGGTGGAATCTCGTTGCTTAATGTGTCAAGATTGATCAAATGTGATAAAGGAGAGCGGACGAGGTTTCGAAGTGATGTTCTGACATTCCAACAGGTTTAATTTCTTTGCTTGGCTCTGACATTTATTTCGTGCTGTGATGTTAAGCTAATTGGTAGATGGATTGTAGATTTGAAATATGTAGTTTTCCTTCTCTCTTTGTTCTTTTTTTTATTCCTACTTTCATGAGTTCTCTTTGCTCATAATTTTACACGGTTTCTGTAGTTAACTAATTAACTGATTTATATAATCCACAGATGTCAGAGCAGTTGAATCAGGAGCTGTCATTGAGTGGCAAAATACCTTCTGGGTTCTTCAATACGATGTTTGAGTTTTCTGGTTGTTGGCAGAAGGATGCAGCGTTCACCAAAACCCTTGCATTTGATGGAATGTTTGTAACATTGTATACAGTTGCACTAGAAAAGTCTCAGATGGTTCTCCAGGACCATGTGAAGGGAGAAGTTCCATCGTTTTGGGATCCTGTGGCATTGGCAAGGTTTGACTTTGGCTGTCTTTTCTAGAAGTTTATAGCATAGACATTACTGTTGATTTATTTCTAAGCAAGCCAATGAAAAACATTTTAACCTGGAGTGAACTTCTGATGGAAGCCCATTTCCTCCTGCTACGTGTGTCACATCAAGTTTACAATAAAGCATGAAAGAACTAATAAGGTTGAAGGGTTTTTGTGAGGGTCCGAGTTTTAACATTTAATCAGCATGCAATCGTGATTAATTAGCGGGAACAGAGAAAACAAGATACAAACTCATAATTGATAGCAGGAGGAAGATTGATTATTTGACAAAAGAGATGTAATTCTGGCAATGACTGTTTTCATCGTCACAATCCCACAAAGGCAGTGGACCGGAACCGGGCCGCTTGGACATGGCTCAGGTTTCGGTTTATAACGGTTTGAATCAATTTGTACTAAAATATATTATTTAAAATTCAAAGCAAAAAAATTAATAATGATACGTTTGAGGTAGTTAAACTAGTTCAAGAACTATACTATAAAATATTATTAATATCTAGTATTTATTGAAAGAAATAAAAATAAAAGGGTGACATTTAATTTATATATATCAAACAGTGTAATTACATGATTTAAAGTGTCTAGGTATACTATAAAATTTTAAAATTTAATATAAATTTATGATTTCAGTTTCTCACGGTTTTAGTTATAGTTCCATATGGTTAGTTCCATGTTCGTAGGAACCAGAAACCTTTAGCCCACGGTTCCGATTAAGGATTTGGGAGTTGGGGCCAAAACTGAAATTCATTGTTCTTGGGAACAGCAGTTGGATGTAAGCCTTAGGCTCTGATACCATTAAAAACAATAAGAGGAAAAAACAATATTGTTTGTTATATTAATAAAAATATTTACATTAGTTTTTATCTAGTATGTCAAACGGAGCTGCCTGACAACTCGACAAGATTCTAGAAACAGAACAAATCCTAAAGGTTACCAAATTGATCCCAGAAAACCAGTGACTGATTAGTGTCGGATTTGATATATTTACTTACTTGAAAATAAATGAATATATAAAAACAGCAAATTCCTAATCGTATAAATTTAATATATAAAGAGCTTGCATATGGACATGCATATATTAGAAAATTTTCTTGCTGATCTAGAAAAAAATCTTGTTTGCATCCCTGTTCTTTATCACTAGTCATTGACTGATTGTCTTGGCGAGCATGTTTCTATCGAAAGGAAAAACCTTGAATTTGAAGCTTGCGAGGATGTACATTTAGTAAATTACTTATTTACATCTTTCCAGTTACTATGTGCATGGTGTCCGTATGAACTAATAAACCTTCTAGCACATGTTCAATATCATGCACTAAATATGTCGGGGGCAACAGGAATGTTATTTTCTATTCAATTTAACGTGAATGATAATGAGAGTAGGTCTTATTAGTGGCGCTGATGGTTACCCCTTCTTCAGGTTTATTAGTAAGTTTGGCACTCATGTCATTGTTGGTGTAAAGATGGGTGGGAAGGACGTAATTTACATGAAACAACAACACTCTTCAAATGTTCAACCAGTTGACGTCCAGAAAAGATTAAAGATGATGGCAGATAAAAGGTTTTTGGATGCAGATGAACAAAATAAACTAGATTCGGAGCAAATGTACCAGGGTAACAAGGTTTGAATTTTTTTTGTTATTTCGTTCAATGCAAATAGGAGACTAAAAAAAATACAAGCTATTAGCCATGGTTCTTGCTGTATTTCATACTCTGCCTAGTCTGAATATTTACATTTACTTATGTTGCTCGCAAGAATTTGTACCCCAAACCAGATATAGGAATGGCTACTTTGCTATCAACTGACATTTATGTGCTTGGTTTTTTCCATGTTTCATGCTTCAAGTGTTTCAGCGTGGTCAAGGATAAACTTTTCTCCATTTAATTACGTTTTAATTACGTTGGTTTCTAGAATATTCTGTCTAAAACGGAAGATACGGAAATTGATACTTTTTCATGTAATAATTAACCTTTTTTGGATGAGGGGTTTCATAGGCTTATATTTACATTTTGCCAAGGTTCTAAACTTTGTTAGGCGTTAGTCAGATGCCAGACCAGTGCCTAGATCTTAGACCGCCTAGGCGGGGACTAGGCACCCCTAGGTAGATTTCACGGTATTAAGAGAGACGTGTAATGGTTCTTATAATAAATTTCAGCCCAAATTTGTTAAAATCTAATTGACACCTTATTCATTCTTCCTGCCTTTTTGTTTAACTCGGGTCATGATAATAGACAATGCAAGAGAAATCAAAATTTAAAAAAAATTACCTTTAGTGTCTGGTTCGCTTTTCTTAAGTAAGCAGACAAAGAAGACCAGAGTGATGTGTTAGAGTAAGCGCGAGCCAATAAATAGTAGTTTTAATTGGGCTTTCAATCCTAAAAAAATTAAAAGCAGAAACATATAATTATTTCTTATGTCATGTTCAAAGCCCAAAAAAAACTTTCCAAAAAACTCTAAACGCCCAGGCGCCCTTGACGCCTAGGCTGGCCGCTTAGCACCTTTTCGGTGAGGTCGAGCGGCGCCTAGGTGGCCACCTAGCCCGAGTTTTAGAACACTGCGTTTTGCTTTTACTAAAGCAACTATCAATTTTTATTGTGTTGTCTGTTGGGCAATTGCATATTTAGGTCAACTCTGTGATTTGCCGCCTCCATGCTGCTGCATGCATACCTTGAAATTTCATCTTTTTTCCCCTTTTATCTTCTCTCTCTCTCTCGCCCCCTCTCAAGTTGATGTGCCTGGATTGATTAATCTATTCATCATCATACAATTACAAATTAATTATTATTTTCTCTCTGAAATGGCTTACACATTTTTCATTTGTGTTGTTGTCTGCAAACTTTTGATAGTGACGATGATCTGTTTGTATGGAAAGATGTTGATGGTTTCTTCTAAATAGTTTATTATTATTTTTAATTGGTATAAGTAGTTTACTATTTATTGAGCTGATAAGGCGGCGTACTTTGGATAAACCTCTGCCGGCATTCTTTTGTGAAAAATTCGGTGTTACTATCCATCCATGGCGGAACATTGTTAAAATCACACCCTCCCTGCTGACTCCCGTTGCTTTTTGACTCTATTATCTGATCACAGACCAGATATTATCCAATTAGCATGGAACATAGATGGCTCATTATTTATTCCTGTCATTATGTTGCAGTAACACGTGTTAATTGTGTTTGCTATTGTCTTGTATTGACGTAGTTGCATAGTTGTCAAGGGCGCAAGGCGCACAAGGGCTCTAGAGCCTGAGGCGCGTGCCTTACCGAAGCAAGGCGCACATTTTTAAGTTTTTTAAAATATATATTTATCTTAGAATAAATATATTAAAATATGAAATAATTAAGTTATAATGTCACACTAAACAAAAAATAATTAATAAGTTCATAGTAATAAGTAATATGATTAAAATTCTCCAATCATCCAAATCAAGTTCATTTTCTTCCATCGAATAATCAGTCTCTAGAACTTTCGGACTTGTATTCTTCTTGGTATTCATCACTTTCTTGATCCCCATCAATTTCTTCTTCATCTTCATCTAAAAGATGTGAAATCGGCATTTTTCTGGTTGTTTTGGATTTAGATGCCCTTACCTCGTTTGAAGAAGATGAAGCACGAGATCCAAAACCATAAATCGGTTCACCAACGCCAGACGCACGACCTACATCACCCCATGTCAAATCATCATCCCCAAAGACTAGATTATTTTCTTCATTGTCCAATCCTTTCATCAACCATTCATTGATATCATCCAATGAAATAGGATCAATTTTGTCACGCAAATCATATCGACGTTTCAATGCCCTGTTATATTTAATGAAGACTAGATCATTCAAACGCTTTTGCGCCAACCTATTTTTTCTTTTCGAATGAAGATGCGAAAATTTTATAAGACATTCATTCTTCATGAATTGTTCATAATAATAATTATAATTAATATGTCAAAACTCGAGAGTATTTGTACTGCTGTGCTTTCTCTTCTGCACTTCTGCTCCTGCCGCTCCTTTCTGTTTTTTAGGTTGTGGACTTGGGCTGTTAGGGTTTGGGATGGGGGTTGGGCCTTTTGTCTTTAAAATTACTAATTAAAGAAAAAAGTTATCTTAGGCGCGCCTAAGCCACACCCGAGTGCCCTTCCAAGGAGATACCAGGCGCGCGCCATGGCTTGCCTTAGTGAATCGTTGCGCCTGGGACGGCCACAAGTGCAACGTTCACGCCTGGTGGCGGCGATAGGCGCTCACCTTTGACCACTATGACTAGTTGGTTTCCGGAATTGATACTATTCGGCTGCCTTTACCATCAGAGCATAAACTGAATTTATTACTCTCTACCTTACTTATTTTGTCATGCTTCAGCTCGACATTAAGGAGGCGCGGCTCAGGTTTGCGGACACTGGCACATCAAGTTCTTATTCTCATAAAGATGTACACCTTTTGTCTCTCATATTGCAGTCTCCATCAATATCAGCAGGAGTATAAATCTGTTATTATTTACTTAATTGGTGAGTTGCATTACAGGACATCGTTAACATCTTCAAAAGGAGGGGAGGAAGTGATAACAGAAATTTGACCCATAAGGAGTGGCTACAAACTGTGCAATTGGAGCCTGATGTTATCTCAATGTCCTTCCTCCCAATAACCTCCCTATTAAATGGTGTTTCCGGTAGTGGATATTTGAGCCATGCCATTAATCTATACCTGCGCTGTGAGTGAACCGTCTGCTTTATATGTTTGTCATGTTCAATGCTGTCAAACTACATACTTCTTTACTCAGATGATTTATAATTTACCAATAGTTCCTTGGGTTGGTGATTTGTAAAAGGAGGAAAGGGCAGGATTTCTGCACCATGAATGTTTTAAAACTGCCCCATTGATATAATCATATTCTTGCAACTCATGTTTGTGTGGGTGTGGCAGTTAATAAGTCGGACATTTTTCATGTTGATCTTATTGCTTCAGACAAGCCACCAATTGAAGAACTTCACCAATTTCTGGAATTTCAGCTGCCTAGGCAGTGGGCCCCTGTGTTTAGTTATCTTCCCCTTGCTCCACAACGCAGACAGCAAAGCACTGCTTCATTGCAATTCAGTCTTATGGGTCCCAAACTTTTTGTAAATACTACCCCGGTAAAGTTTCTTCATTTGTCTTTTTCCCCTTTCCGTTTTTTTCATTTGAGTTTTAGTCAACTAATTCTACATGGATGGTAGATGTTGTATTCCATGATGTTTGTGTATCTTTAACCTAGAACTGCATGAAAATGCTATCTTTTGGTTGATCGAACACCCTCATCATGAGGGGGGAAAATTGTACCTTGAAAAGCCAGTTTGATATCTCCATGTATCTTCACGAGAGAAAGAGAACCTGAAAGTGGAAGGAGTCTTAGGTACCTCCTTAGATATTGCTGACTATAATAATCTCATATGCGTTCTTTTCTCATCTCTTATACATCCAATTTCTTGCTATTTCCATCAACAATAATTTCTCTTTATTTCTTGCTGAATTGAAATTTAAATAATCTGCTTAACCTCATCTCATTTTCTTATAGATGTAAGTATTGACGTTTGACATGATGCGCTGCCAAATTATTTTCGGCTTCTTTCTATTACTGCTTGAAATTGTAAGTGAGGAGATGCTCTGGAAATAATTGCATCCTTCCTTAGGGACAGAGTATGTGAGAGACTTGATAATGTTGTGCGGAACATTCTATGTATGTAAAATCATCTGCCATATTCTTTTACTATCATGCTGACTACACAATTTGCTACTCCTGACCTTTCTGTATCCTTGAAAACTAAATGGTTCACAATTATTATTTGTTTGAGTTTTCAGGTTGATGTCGGTAAGAGGCCTGTGACTGGTCTAAGATTGTATCTTGAGGGTAAAAGAAGCAACCGCTTGGCCGTGCACTTGCAACACCTATCCTCTCTTCCAAATATTTTCCATCTTGAGGATGATTTGAATGGAAATTTTCCCGATGAGTCTTATGATCGCAGATATTATGAGAAGGTACAGTGGAAGAATTTTTCACATGTATGCACCGCACCTGTTGAATCCGATGACTGGTCAATAGTCACTGGAGCTCAGTTACATGTTGGGGATTATGGATTTAGGAATGTTCTTTTCCTGCGGCTCCGTTTCTCAACTGTTTCAGGAGTTGTGTCTGCCAAGTATCCAGAATGGGATGGATCGCCTGTATTGGCCCGTAAATCTGGACTTATTTCAACTCTGATTAGTAATCACTTTACAGCAGTTCAAAAACCACCTCCACAGCCAGCTGATGTGAACATAAATTCTGCAGTTTACCCTGGAGGCCCTCCTACTCCTGTCCAAGCTCCCAAACTCATGAAGTTTGTTGATACGACAGAAATGATGAGAGGGCCACAAGAACCACCTGGTTATTGGGTTGTTTCTGGTGCAAGACTTATGGTTGAAAAAGGGAGGATCTCCCTCAGGGTGAAATATTCGTTACTGACTGTTATTCAATCTGATGATGATGTTCCTGAATAAGATTACAACAGGCTTGCATTTTCTGAGAAAGAGAACAATTAGGAATTAACACGAGATTTGTGCTGGATCGGATAAGAGCAACATTGTGTATCTACAGACAATAGAGACACCATAAAGCTCCACTGTCGCAGAGTGATTGGCCGGGTATGCACTCTCATGTGAAAACTTCTTCAGGGCAGCTACAATCATTGTGAAAGAGAGCCGAAATCGTCCTTGAGATGTTACTTATCTTGGTGTTCTCTGGATTTTTTACTCTGTATGTGTGCGTATGTGATCGATGGTGTTTGCTTTTTTGTTACTGAAATGAACTGGTGTTTGCTTTTTTGTTACTGCAATGAACTCATCGTTGTTTTGCTTTTGAGTGTAGATTCCACTGCAGTGCTTGTAAATGACAATTATTAAGTTTTAAGTCATTCTTGGTTCATGGTTTCTAATGTTGTTGGTACATGATCACGTGAAGGACAAGTTTGCGGTTAGATTGGATTTGTTCAAATGTTACTTTGACAAAAATTATACTGAAAGTTAAATGATCATTAGCAGTCAGTCTTCCTTCTGATTGCAAGATGTTTCATGAGACTGATGTGGCAATTTCAAGCTAAGCTGTGACATGACAAGTTCCCTTCTGGATAAAAGTATCTGCGTTCAGGATTTTGTTCTTTTAATTTCGAATGCAGGTACAGGCTGAGGAAAAATTTACATCACAGCATATGTTTTGAGTGCTCAAACTAATGCACTTTTATGGTAGTTTCCCGCCTTTTCAATACATCTCACACGAGTATGCTTCAACCACGGAGTTTTGAATTAGCATATTACGTGCGATGCTTACATAATTTTAGCAGCAAAGACATGATTTCTTGAATAACCTAGGGTGGAGATTTTACAGAAAATCATCATCTTGGGTGAAGGAAAATTTTGGATGTCGCAATTGTCGCATCTCTTCATTAACTGGTATGCCAAAATTCTCAGGTGCATTCCGTTGTAATATATTAAAGCATGAAATGTGAAGAATATTGAATCCATTGTCTCAGGTTAGGCAAAACCATGTTCATGAGACGGCCAATGTACTCCTTCCCTTCTGCTAGGCAGAGGAGCTGCTTGAGCAATATAAGTTGGATATTGCTGCCCTGGCATCAATACGGAGAAATCCAATGCATATGATGTTTGCGCCTGTCACATAAATTAGTAATCAAAATCATGTGGATTGTGGATGAAGTAAATGCAAAACGCAAACACCCGTACCCTCAAATATAAACACCACCCACTCTTAATCATGCACGTCTCTTGCTAAAACCTTTTGATGCTGTGTATTTTGCAAAGAATATAGCGAATCAATCCTGAGTAAGTTAAAAAAGAAATAGTGCGAATGGAGAGGCTTACTGTTTCTGAACGTCCCAACTTCTGCATTTCTCTTGATTCAATCCCCCTAGATTCAGCATGGGTTGCATTTGGTTTGAATAAATGCTCAAATATGGCCATGATTAGAAACATTGATACCAAAATGGCTGTAGCAACAAAGCCAAAAGAAATGGCACTCATTGATGTGCCAAAATTTTTCTGTGGACCTTCCCTATTAGCATCTGTTTGCGATGGACTGGGACTTGGCCTGCTGTATATGTTCCATGGCTTTGATCTTCCATTACTGAACTCACTCATTCCTATTGTGTCTTTCTGCCCTTTATGCCCGAAGACTTGAATAGTACTTATTTCCTGTCAACAATAGGAGATGATTCCAACACGAACTGGTCCGTTTTGCATTTGTTTTCTGGTTTTCATGCTCCCTGATGCAAGAGAAGTAAGGAAAACTTTCCCAAATGTTGCCTTTTATCTTACTCCTTTCAAATATTTTTAGAAGCACATAACAGGAATTCAAATGCAAAGTTGTTCAAACTTGAAGAGGATAAGAAGAAACCAAATTAAACGTGAGTACATAAATCATTTATTTTTGCAACTTTTCGACCTTCTTCTTTGTTGTAGTAGTACATTTTGCTTGTCAAACCTTTTGTATTGTGACAAAGTTCAACAATAAATATTATGAACTCTACATGCAACCTGACTAGTGAATAGCCAGCCCTTCATGCTTGCAGATGGTTTAGGGGCAATTTGGTTATTTTATTTTCTTGAAATAAAGTAGAATTGGAAGATGGATTATTATGCAAAATTAGGGCTCCAAGACTTGATGCGTTTTGATTTACCTGAAACGGGAGTGTACATGTCCATGAATAATCTCTGTGAATTTTACCTTTTGTCCTTGCAGAGTGAGCTCCAATTCTCGTCTTTGACACATTTCTAAGGTCTTATATAATCGGCAGGTGAGTGTAATTATTCATGCAGTGAATACAAATTTTAAAAAGTGAAAAGTTGCATACTTTTGGTTATGTTAATCAGTATACTTTAATGTTTTTTCGTGTCAACACTTAAGTTTATTCCTAACTTAATCAGTACTATACCTTGTCATGGGCCTTGCTGTCTGCTTCGAAAAAGAAGTTATATTTAAGTAAATTATATTAAATCAGATATTCCATTAACCGTAAATTGCCCAAAATCTCCAAAAGCAAACAAAAATTTGTTTTCAGTCCTCATGTAAGGAAAAATGTGTGTGAACTCTTTGTATCCACATGTTTTTCTTTGTTTGAAAATCGGTACAAAACATTAAATATATAGTGCTAATATATTATATTTGAGTATAAATTATTTCAGATCTGGTAATATATATGATTTTTGAGTACTTAAACATGTATAAAAAATATTGGTATTAATGACGTATTTATCGTTTCGGATGAAAATTGTTGCTACAAAATATTGAAAATATGATTTTAATATATGGTTAATTGTTTTAGATCTTGTACAAAAGATTATATTTTGAGTATAAAATTGTAACAGTTTTATTAATATCAAAATTTGCTACACATGTTCGGGTACTCAAAAATCATATATTAGTATCAAATCTAAAACAGTTAATACTCAAATATCATATATCAGTACAATATTTTCAATGTTTTGTACTGATTTTCATTCAAAAAGACAAATGTATCATTAATATCAATATTTGTTATACATGTTTTGGTACTCAAAAATCATATATTAGTATAATATATGACTTAAATATTATATATTAATATCATATTTTAATGTTTTGTACTAATTTTCATCATAAAAAAGACATGTGGGCTCAGAGAGTGTAAACATATTTTGTTGTGAATCAGAGAGTCTAACAAAGAATGAATGCAAATTTAAGTTTAGTGTGAGCTTTAAAGCAAATTTACCCTTCCCGGCAATCTTAATATCCTATATTAATTGTGTATTCCATTAAATTCATCTTCTTAATAGTTTTAATGTTTAGGACTTATAAGTTTGAGAGTTTTATTTTAAAATTTTGTTAAGATATATGGATAAAATAAAATACTAGATCTTAAAGATCATAATTTGTTTGTTTGGTATTATGAGATGTTTTTATGATGATAATTTAAAAAAAATGATAATAAATAAGTTTTTTAAAACATTTTTTCACATGGTATCTTATCTTTGGTCTATTAAAATATAATAATAAAAACCCCTCTTATCTATCTATNATATATATATATATATATATATATATATATATATAAACGATTAAATTCATAATTGGGAGTTGGAGAATCACCCACTTCCTTCATGAACCAAGTTCGAGAAAGCTGCCAAAGGCTGAAGCAAGTACCAACTTTAAAGGCTCGTTTTTGCTTTTCTACAGAATGATTGTGTGCAAGCTGGCCTGAGTATTAATATCAAATCTACAGATTGAAATGCCAAAGTCCAAGAACAAGAAGATGAATTCACAAAAGCAGAGAATATAATGTTGGATATCTTGCAGTTACAGCTATACTGTACCTGATCAGAAGCTAAGCATTAATAATTCAATAAAGGAAGAAAAAGAAAGGTTTTGATATTACAATTAAAAAGGAGGTGATGTAGTATGTAGACCATACCCACATTTTATTCCTTAATTTTTTTTTCCCCTTAAAAGCCTTGCATAGGAACCCCCACCCTCCAACTTTTGTCAGAAGCAGCACTAATTCTTTTCAGTGAAGATTAAATGAAAACATTTTATGTAAGTTTAATGGGAAATTATCTTCAGCCCCCAATCGTCGATTTTTTTTGTGTTCAGTCTCTGGATATTTTTTTAGTACCACATGAAATGTACCACATTTCCACATGAAGTGTACCACATTTTGTATGACATAGTACCACAATTTTGTGGGTAGGGAATGAACCCAAATAAATATTTTGATTGGGAATTTTTCACCAACTTCCCGAGGTTTAAATCCACAAATATCACTTTAGTAAAAACTATGACTGACCATATTACACGGATTTTTCATATGTTTTACATGGATGCTATGTCTTATGTGGTAAATCCAAACAATTGTTATATCTCAGTTTGTAATTTTTTAAAAAATTATATTCTTCATCTGTGTGAAAAAAATATAAAAAAAAAAAAAAACCAGAGGGAGTAGAAAATGGATTAATTTGATCAACTTTTTACATGGGATTGGTGATTTAGTGAAGGTTTTTCTTTAGTGATCGAGTTTCTTGAACTTGTTAGACATTGAGCCAAGGAACACTGAAGAATGTTTAGGAAAAATATGCAGATTTAATTATTATTATTATGAGTTTTGGTAGTCAGCTTTAATTATTATTTTAAATAAGCTATTATTACACCATAAACAAGACAAGAGAAAGGGGGAGAGAAGGTCTTTTTCTTTTCCTTCCTCAATACCTTTTACCCATAATTTTCAACAACGTAATCACCATGTCTTTTGAAAGATAATTCGTAAATGCTTTTCAAAGCCTTATTTCTTGCTAATCATATGCATCCCATGTGCACAATATCCTTAAGGGTACAACTAAATAAATGTGGTGTTTTAAAAATTAAAATAAACGATGATTAAGTGATATTAAATATGGTGCTCCAACAAACATAACAATTTGAACAAAAGCAATTTAATTCTCAATAGTCAAAAAACTTGTGTGAGATGGTCTCACGGGTTGTATTTTGTGATACAGATCTCTTATTTAGATCATCCATGAAAAAGTATTACTTTTTATGCTAAGAGTATTACTTTTTATTGTAAATATCGGTAGAGTTGACCCGTCTCACAAATAAAGATTCGTGAGACCATCTCACAAAAGACCTACTCTTCTCAATAATGCCTCTATTTTTTCGTTTTAATATTAAATATGATAATTTTATTTTTTTTATTTTAATGGAATAAGATATTAAAATTTTCAAATTGGCTTTAACGATCTTAATTTTTTCCACAAAAAAAAAAAAACAATGGTCTTATTCCCAAATAAAACCGACCAAAACGAGTCTGTTTCGAATGACATACAAGATTATTTAGATAAAAAGTATGAGATTGAGTTAAGAGTCCGATAAAAAGTTAGTTGGTGCTTCTACTTTTTTATGTGATATGATTATAGGGAATTATTGAATTTTAAGACTCGTCGTATTTTAAGAAAATATTACACATTTAGTCTTAATAATGATTATGTTTATATTTTGTTTTTATTGATTATTTCGCTTGATACAATCAAATTATCTTTTAAAAAAAAAATTGACCTTTAAGCTCAGCTAACTATACATGGTCGCTTGTGATCTTAACACCTTTTACAATCTTTCATTTGCATAACACAATAAACATAAATAATTAACGTCTTTAGAAGAATTAAATGGCACCGTTTGATTATTACATAATAATTTCTTCACATTAGCTATGTGCTAAGCTAACATTTTGAACCCCACAACATGTCAAAATTCATTAGAAAAATATGTAATCGTGTACATAAAAATAATATTAGTGAGAATAACAAAATCAAATTCTTTGACACTCCAAGGAAGTAAAATGCATAAAAATAAGAACTAGATGTATAAACCGTAGTTGCTTAAAAACAATAAAAGAACACTCTTCGATCAACAATCTGCGTCAGTGTTGTTCTCCACGTGTCTTCAACACCAATCAGCAACACAACATAGACGTGAGTAGGTCACTCAAATTCTTCAGCACGAATATTGTCTTCAACTCTGAACGTCATGTACGTTCAAATAAAAACTTCAGCAGCTGTGTAAAAATCTCTCTCCGAAGGTCATCAGTTCTTCTCTCAATATTCCATATATATAGATTTTCATATATTGACCTAATTATCTTTTCATAATAACAAAATTCTACAAACATGGAAACAATAGTTTATTAGGAATAAAACTCTATTCAAATCTAAGATATTATATCTTAGGTATAAATAACAAATCATGTAGTATAAATATTAAGATTCAAATCAAATTAGTCTACATATGCAAAACTCTTATTTTTCAATAAAGGTCAAAAATTAATTAGTAATAAAATATTCTTTTCAAAATCTATAGATTTCAAATATATTTTTATTGTTTAAAAAAATAAAATCATATGTAAGCTCCAGCTGACTATACTTGATTGCTTGTAATGCTCAACTCCTTCTAGAATCTTTCATTTGCGTAACACGATAAACATAAAATTTATTTTGCATTTAAGATCAAGTTAACTATACTTGATTGCTTGTCATTACGCCTTTTAAAATATTTGTTGGGATCGGAACAGAATTTAGAAGATGTGAATAAACTTTATAAAATATTTTCTTTGAAAACGAGTTGTCCTAAGAATTTTTAGGCTATTAAAACAAATATACTTGAATGACTGGCTTCACTGAATCATTAAAAATATATAAATGTAGAAACAGTCTGGTTAGCCAGTGATAAAAAATATATTCAAACAGGACAACAAATAATAAGCAACGGCTGGAAATCTAGAATGCAATAAAGATAAATGCGTAAAGTAAATGAGAGAACTATTTTATGGATGTTCGGAAACAAATACTCATATGTCACCCCTTCTTTCATTTAGGAAAGATTACACTAAAATAATTTATTTTTACAACGATTTATAACAACTCACTTCAACTAGGACTTATCAAATGTCTAAGCTGAAATTCTTAATAATCACTTTCCAAATCGAGTTTTTCAGAACTCTCGCTTCACCAAACAACTAAATCAATAATCAATGTTTAGCTTGTAACGGCTTGAGTTGGTGAAGTAGCACAAGATGATCTTTAGAAGATCTTATGTAATCTGATAAGTGTGTGCTGGTTTAGCAAACTTGAAGTATTTCTTGTAGGAGTACTCATATATTTTTTATCATGCAGATTGAAAGATTCACGAGAGTTCTATGTTCTTCTCCTTGAAACATAGTGGAAAGGTTTCAATAGTTGGATAAAGTTTTTCAACGATCACTTGTAACAGTTCTCGACATAATGGACTTGTCTATTTCAGATTAGATACATTTCATTAAATATACATTTAATGTTTGTTTGCTTTATAGCTCATAGTTTTTGAGCTGCTGTTTTTGACTTTCGATATTTTAAAAAATTTTATGTCATATCGAGAGTTAGTGAAATAATGTTCTTTATATTATAACTAGCAGTTTCAGAACGGTTGGAAGTAGAGTATCCACTTTGTTTTGCACATATATGACCGATTGTTAGATAGTAATAATCTTTATTTAATGCAAGGTGATCAGAGATTAGATGATATGCAGCCGGTGAAGCATAAATCACTAGAGCGGCGGGACTTTGCATCAGTATAATTTTAAAAAAAACATTTAGAGCATTAATTGCTCCACGAGAGAAAATAATGAAAACCCTTTTTCACATAGAACAATGACATTAAATATTCAATATATAATGAGAAAAGGTCGGGGAGGAATCACATTTTGTAAAAATTATGAGTTTATGGGAGTTGAGTCAATTTCATGCCATAAAAGATCAATATAAATGATATTTGTTACGTTTGAAAGATTTTTAACTCATAAAATCCGCTCTAACATAATATTATCGAAAACCAAATAATTTTTTTTCCAAAAACTTGAGTTAATGCATGCATATTTGGACTGTAAGTGAAAAGTAGAAATAACATGTTTGAAACAAGCTCGTAAAAGTAAAGATGTACAATATGTGTATCGTATATGTAAAACAAAACCAAACAAAGGGCTGTAGCAAGTACATTTTGCTTAAAACAGATTCGTCCCATCTGGTATGTGCTTCGAAGATTTAATCAGACGTCTTTTTCCCATGATACACCAGACAGACCAGCAGTGATGTAGCACAGATCACTACGCTGGCGAACAAAAGAGTACATGAACTTTATCAACAAAATGTGGAGTAGAAGCAGTTTTCGAAGGAAGAAACAGGAGGCAGAAATGCAGGAGAAGCGGATGTTTTTGGGTGTGTATTATGGCATGAGTATATCCCCTATTTATACATATAATCTCATATACATACCACTTTATTTTTTCTTACGTGGGACAAACACATCATCTCTTGATTTTCATTCACATAAGAAAAGTCCATTAACACACAATTCAATATTATATNTCAGAACAGTAAGTGATCACATTTTTCAAGAATCGATGATAACAACAGGCAGACCAGCAGTGATGTAGCACAGATCACTATGCTGGCGAACAAAAGAACACCTTAACTTTATCAACAAAATGCGAGTAGGAGCAATTTTCGAAGGAAGAAACAGGAGACAGAAATGCAGGAGAAGCGGATGTTTTTGAGTGTGTATTATGGTCTTGGCAAATCTCCTGTTTATACATATAATCTCATATATACCACTTTATTTTTTCCTACGTAAGACAAACTCATCATCCCTTGATTTCCATTCACACATAAGGAAAGCCCATTAACACACAACCCAGTATATATATATATATACATAATCCAACACCGACTACAATTCAGAACAGGAAGTGATCACATTTTTCAAGAATCGATGATAACAAAAGAAAGATGGAGTTGCACTATCTGTTGGCAAGCAACTTATACCTTCTTTTGAATTTGGAAGCTTTTAATTTACCTTTATCTTCTTTATTTTTTTTTTGGCACTTGCTACCTTCAGGTTTTTTCTTATTTATAATCCTATTTTATTTCTTCTTTTTTCTCAATAAATGTCCATGTGGTGTCCACTGCTTTTTGCCCAAATATCACAACAAAGATCTTCCCCACTCAAGGATCACCATTCCTTTCTGTCTTTGTACATGTACTGCCTCCCTTTTTTCTTATCAGAGACCACAAAGTTACACACTGGGAAATTGATAGAAATAGCCTAAGCTCGAACATAAATTTTAAAAAATGAGCATGTAAATAAAACGTAGGACCATATGTTTTAGTCAGATGAAGATCCCCTTGTTTTTTTTTTTAACAAAAAAATTTATCTTTGATCAGATTTACTCTCTATTAAATGCACCGCGGTTATATTTTATGTAATCCTCCTATTAATCTTTATGAATAAATCTGCATTTGAGGTATGAAAAATTGTAAAGTGAAACTTATGCTTTCATTTTCAATACTTGAAAGAATTTTTTGAATAAATTTTTAGGGGATTGAACCCCTTTGACATTGATAAGGTAGGTTAGAATTTTCAAGGCCAAGAAGTTTTAGTAAATCCATTAGTTGAAGAAAATATTTAACTTGGTACATTAAAAATAATTTCCAATGGGTATTATTCACTTTGTGGAAACCATATTTTACATCACTAATTTTCGTACTTTAGCATGACATTTAATCGTCTTACAATTCTGGTGAATGTAAAGTGCATGATGCAGCAGGCAAGAACTTGTTTAACATATTTTATATCAATATTTTTAAAATATGCCTTAGTGGTTCTCAGCTTCTTCATTTGGGGAATTGTGTTATAATTTTTTTTAAAAAAGAAAAATATTATATAATAAGAATTGTATACTTGTGTCGACAGCATAAAAGGGCCAACAATCGACATCGTTGTGCCTATCTAGGCACATGATTTTATGTCGTATCAATATAAAATATTTTCATTAAAATATATATCTTCTTTAACCCTTTTTCAGTACATTGTCCCTGTAGTTTCGATTTAGATTTACTCACTCTAGATCGTATTTGTTCAATTTGACCAATGAATCATTGGCTTAAAAGACACATTTTTCATAAAATTCCGGAGGATATTGTTGTAGAGAAAATATAACAATTTCTATAGCAACGGTTGAAGTATGATAGATTAGTATCAGAGACGATTGACCAAAATGATTGATTATCAAGAAATAAATACTATAATATATGAAATATTACTCGTATAAGAACCTTCTGTTGATCATGCAGATAAACACCTATGAATATGCATACGTAAGTCAACTTTTCAAAATGCAGAGGTTGGCAAGAATTCAAACATTTAACCAACCACCCACAAACCAAAATCCACCAAGAGTGCGGTGCGTTGTCATGGCTTCACAATAAAGTTTAGAACTTAAAAACTTCACTTAGAGCTAAGGAAAGGTGCAAAATTCCAAAATGGAAGAGACAAATAAAACGAGAATAAAAAAATCTGGATGTCCTCTAAGCCTTGATTTGGCCAAAGAATTTGGCTTTCTCCTGTGTTGTCTGGAAGCGACCATGACCAAATTTTGAGGATGTATCGATGAATTTCAGTTTGATCTCCTCCAATGCAACTCTAGAAGTCTGGTTCAACAATGATTGCCTTAATGTGACGACACGCTTCTTTGGCCCCACGCAGCAGCCCTTTATCATGAGATAGTCGTCCTTGACCACACCAAAGTGAGGAAATCCTCCCATTGGTGTGATATCCTTCTCAGTCCTAAAAAGTTTACAAAAGTTAAGAGTCAACATTAACCCAAGTTTCGTGTATCCAGTTTTTCCTTGGTTCTAACACAAACTCAAATGATCAAGCATTTGCCTATAATGGTTAGAAAATGCATTATTTTTTATTAAACTCGGTCGAACAAGAGAAACCTAATGGTGCAATAACAAATGAAGAGAGTTTACCAACCTATCAAACTCCGTCATAGCAGCGTGAGATTCATGTCCAGACTTTCCCAGTTTGTAAATTTTCTTGTTCATCTCTGTCCGGTGATGGTACCCATTTTGCCCAGCCCGGGCAACTGTGAAGGAAACCCTGGCAGGGTGCCAGGCACCAATACAGGCAACCTTGCGAAGCCCACGGTGAGTCTTGCGAGGTAGGCGGGTGACACCCCAACGGGTCACCACACCCTCATATCCCTTACCCTTCGTAACTCCAATAATGTCAATCATTTCATCTTTCTGGAATACCGCATCAACAGGAACCTGCTTTTCAAAAAAGTTATAAGCAAAATCAACTTTCTTCACAACATCTCCACCATTGACTTGAATCTCCATCAAGTGGGCTTTCTTCTGCTTTAGTCCCTTCATCTTCCGAATCTGAAGAACAAATTATCCCAGATTATAAAAATGTTGAATAGAACTCTAGCTACGGCTACTAAGGTTTTTTT
The DNA here is from genome assembly GCF_012295235.1 of Primulina huaijiensis. Taxonomy (NCBI): domain Eukaryota; kingdom Viridiplantae; phylum Streptophyta; class Magnoliopsida; order Lamiales; family Gesneriaceae; genus Primulina; species Primulina huaijiensis. Next base: position 18,096,110 of record NC_133319.1, read on the forward strand.
TAAGAAAGCTACTACTTATTAAGATTCAAAAAAAGTGGTAATAAAAACCTGTGTATGAGCCAACACCCGAATGACAGAGCAGTACTTCTTCATTTTCTCTAACTGAGCTTCAATATCCTTCTTCCCTTCTTCAGTATCTAACTTCTTTGAATACTTGGTGAAAGCCTTCTTTTTAGACTTGCACCAGTTCTTGTAGAATCTCCTCTTGACCTCCTCATTAAGATGCTGTGCCCAGACAGTATTCAGACAACGAAGGCCACGAGGTGTTTTAACATAGCCGACAAGTCCAACAACTATCATTGGTGGAGCTTCTATGATAGTTACAGCTTCACATGTTTCTTTCTTGTGAAGTTCTGATGAAGAAATATGAGAGAGTATAAAACAGTTATATCCCGCAAACAAAACATTACATCTTTCGGATAACAACTCATGTTGAAGTTCCACACATATGATCTATAATTAAAACGAGAGGAATTTTTGAAACAGTTAATAAACCTTGTCCAAATTTAATACCCGTTGCACGGACAATAATAACAAGTGAATGTGTATCCAACAAGAGGAAGTCCATATCATGATCATCACTCCAGGTTCCAACAAATAATTGGAAGGATGGCACAATACTATGTGTTGCGGAGAGAATACTATATGTTGCGGAGAAAAGAGGAGAAGAAAACTCACTTGATCCCGGTTTTTCAACCTCACGCACAACATGTGTCATTCCAGCTTTATATCCAAGGAAAGCAGTCAATCTGCAAGCTTTAGTGGGATCATCTTTTGGGAATGCCTTGACTGCACGGTACAAAAGGCAATCAGGAACTCATTTATATAAGTTGAAGCAATAATATTTCTGCAACAAACTACACATGTAGGCTAAGGCGATGGTTTTTTAGTCCTCTATTTACCCTCATAAACTAATTATTATGTTTTATAATGGTTTAATAATTAGTAAAGTACAAGTTGGATCTATTATATATCATAAATTTTTCTTATATTATTTTACATTCTAGCATCTTAGCCACTTCAACAAAGTATATGCCCCAGCCTTATCTTGGCTCTAAGATACATCGACCTTAATGTGACTTGCTCTTCTACTGAGGGAAGAGGACAAATCTACAAAATGAGAATTAAAGAGAGAAAGCCCAACTAAACATAGCATACTAGTTTCTTCATCAAATAAACACTAGAGCATCGGCAGAGACTAATGGCCAAATTGTAAAAATGAAATATTTAAGTCATCTTTCATTAGACAACTTCCGTTATTTTTATCCTCAGCCACAAAAAGGTTAACCGTTTAAATAATGCAATGGAGCATTTATAAATTTAATGGAAGATTCCGGCAGTCAGAATAAACAATCTATTAAAAATAATACTGAGACGAATACTAAACACACAGAATTTTAAAGACCTTTTCCTCTGTGACGAGATGCCCTTTTCCTTGGAAGAAATCCCAAAGATCCATGTCTTGGATGCTCAAACTTTCGGTGAGACATTGTTTATGAAAAGTAGTTACTCTGCAAAACTCATCGATTTTAATTCATTTTTCCTCGAACTACTAATACAGAAAATTGTTTCATTGCTTGAGGAATCGATGGTCCGAAAATATTGGAACAAATTAAGGAAACTTACATGGACAAACACAAATACCTTCACCAAAAAAAGTTTTGAACATTAATAAGTTAGAAAGAAATTTCATTGATAGCAAGTGAAAGTTAGATTAGAAATAAACAGTGCAAAACACACACAAAAACTCCACTGAAACCCGAAACAGACCGAGTTCTTCTCTAACATCTAACAAGGCAATTTCAAATAACACCTACAACCAAGGAACAGTTTGACATCTAATCTGTAACCAACGATTATTTGAATTGATGGCCCCCATCAAGCCAAACAAATAAAATAAATTTAATGGGCTTCCCTTCAAAAATATTTAAAGAATTTATCGTGCGACCAAAAAGCCTAGGGTACCATCTGTTAACATTTTTTAAAAAAATACAGAAAGTGAAGAAGATAGGCCTACTATTTCGATAGAAGTAGAGGAAAGCCTGTCTACTAAACTAATTAGAAGACAGGCGAAAAATGAATATATAAATCAGCTTAAGGAGACCAGGTTTTTAAAAACATTTTAAGGGGAGCCAACCATCAAATTTCCCTGAGTAATCTAACAGCTGGTTTTTTTTCGAACTGTTCGGAAAGCATAAAAAGATTTTAAATGTCATTACTAGGAAATACCAGAAAACCACCATATCACTGCAAATGAAATGAAATTCTCCCAAACCAAAGGCCTATGACAAATATATTGCCAATTCTCGGGCTCGTCGGTGTCTCTTTCCAAGCACCCTCAAATCGGGATGTTGGCCAAAATGAGCCCTTTTGAGACTCCAGCCTTGATTACACAATTCTTATAATTAAGGAGAAACATTTCATTTAACGGAGTGAAATCAGGCAAAGTATACCCCCAGAATCATGACATCATATGATTAAAAAGACTTTACTTGCGTCAATAAAATCTTTCTAAACAAATTCCTGAAATGGGAACAATTAAAAATCCGAAAGAAATATTAGTTTTTAGTTAAACACGGCAGATCTCCACAGCAAAAAAAAGCGATATTTAATTAAGAAATCACATTCAACAAACATCATATTAAGATATTGACAAAATATTTTAAACTAATTCATACAGCATGATTAACTTGGAACATTTGTTTGACAAATAAACAGCAGATCTAAGCAAATTCAAGCATTTTCAACAAATTCAAGCTTTTCCGCGGATAATGACTGACAACAAATTTTGAATAACATAATCGAAACACAATTTAAATTTCATTTCATTATGCTGAGAAATCAATAAAACATAGTAGTATATTACCGGCAGCGAGGTATATGACAGTAGCTCGGAAAACCTAGCTATGAGAGCGTCCGCCGCTTTAATGTGCCTATATAGGGCTTCGATGGTTAATGAACGGTCCAGATCATGCCTTATTTTGCTCGACTCCGTTGGATCGAAAGTTGGTTTAATATCTAGGGTTCCAGCTTCTGTTGGGCCCTTCTCATTCTATTAAGCTGGATCTTTAGTTGGGCTTTTCTTTATCTAGTATGGGCCCTTATCACTAGCCCACAATCTCCTTAAATTATGGGTGCATTAGGCTCAAATCCGTGAACTTTAGCTTTGTATTTTGTTTTTAAAAATAATAATCATTTAAAATGGAGTGAAATATATACATGAGTGCTATAATTTTAAACAAAAAAAAATACACAGAGTAGCACTTTAAAAAAAATTCCAACTTTTTTTAAAATCTAAATTCAATTTAGATTTTTGGTTTTTATTTTATAAATGTCTAATCCGAAATCCGACTCATTTTAGTTTGATTCAGTTCGGTTTTGTGTTGTAATGGATCAATTTATACGGTTTTTTGACCTGCTACAATTCAAAAATAATAAAATCCATCAAAATGCGTCTCTTTTGCCACTATCTATACCATATTATTAAATGTGAAACCCTTATAATAACTACCTTAGAAGACATCAAAATATTTAATTTCATAATTACCCTTCTTACCTTACTAAAAACCTCCACAAGTCACCCCTCGTGTTTTACATAGAAAAAATCTAAATAAATCTTTCTTTTTAAATCGAACAACTCTTCTAAATTGAAAATAATTTCGTGTTAATTGTTTAGTATTATTTGATCAAATTAAAAATAATAATAACACATGCAACGCGTGTGCATCTTTTACTAATTTAAAAAAATGACAATCTGATTTGCGTACCACAATTCAAATAAGATCAAATAAGTTAGATAGACACAAGAATTGGCTTTAAAATATAATAATAATTATTCAAAATATTATAATAATTATAACATCAATTTATAAACAATAAAACAAATAATAGATAATAATAACATCACCAAGCTTTTAATCATCTCACCAAATAGTAAATCAACAATTCAATTATGAGGCAACAAATATTAAATCAACAGTTCAAATATGAATGTAATCCTCGATATATATATATATATATATATTTGTGTGTGTGTGTGAATATGGAGTCTTTGAAATTTTAGAAACCCTGAGGACTGGATTGTAATTTATGCTAAAACTTAGATCAATTTATCGGTTTTTTCGTTTTAAAAAAACAAATTTATTTATATAATTCATCTAACATGAAAGTCCAAAGTTCGAGATTATGTTATAACAAATTCATGCAATAATTAAAAAAACATATTCTGCTTCGTTTTTAAAAATAAAATAAAATAAAATTGAAACATTTTCTTGAAAACAAAATTATATTATTAATTCATAATTTTGAATCGAATCTTGTGCATTCTAGAAATTAGGAATGCGAGCTCCGGTTATGATGCTCAGTTCTCGTGATTTTGTTTTGAAATTTTATTTTTGACACCCCCAATATTTATCTTATTATTATTATTATTATAGAGACTATTTAATTAATTGTTTTTTAATTAATTGATGACTTTTTAATGAAATTACGATTATATCATAACAAAACAAAAATTATAATCAAATTAGTCATTTTATGTAGCTCCTCTTTTTTTAGTCATTATATTTTTTTCTTATTTATCAAAATAACACACACTTTGTGTCATTTGGTGTTTTTTGTTTATTAAAATATCACCTACCTTTCTAAAATAATAAAATTCATGTATCTATTGTGTTTTGGTAACTATTTATTTACAAAATAAAAAAAACACACACACACACACTTTGTTTTTAATTTTACCATTTTTTTTGTTTTCGTTAAAAAATATATATACGAGCACGCAACGCATGTACTGTAGTACTAGTAGATGATGATTTATCACTATTTTTAGTATAAAATCGATGATTTTTGTACTCTATCGATTTTATGTTTTCACCAAGATCATATATGGTACATCAATTGTCTAACATCAAGACATTTGTTCCGAGGTATGTGTTTGTAGTCTCTATGTAAAGGTCATTGTGCTATGAACACATCCAATTGACTAAACCGAGCCAAGCAGTTTATCAACCTATAAATTGAAGAGTTTGAGGTATGTGGAAATCCCATCTGGGATCGTTTTAATGGTCACAAAATTCATCTTATAATGTTTCATGGGTCAATTTTGTGAAACGAATTTTCAAACCGAGCCGATTGATGAAAAATTTGTTAGGAACGGAAATATGTTTAGAAGAGGTGAATCAACACTTATATTTATTTAATTTTAAAATCTTTGAAATGTTCTTAACAGTTTTCAGGATGTTAAGAGATATTCTTGAATAACTAAATTTACTGGACCACTTGTTATAAAATAAATGCAGAAACGGTCCAGTTAAGCTAGCAAAAAATACAAAGGTTGTCATATTAATAAGAAACAATCTGAATATATTAATGTGCAAAGAAGTGAAATTACATAAGTGCGGACACATAAAATTTTATGGATGTTCGCAGATAAAACTTCTACGTCATCATTTCTTTCATTTATGAATATTTTCACACAAAAAAAACTTAGGTTTTACAACATTTTGTAACATTCCTCTTCATTTATGACTTATCACTCTGACTAAACTGAAAATTTTAGTTATCATTTTTACAAGACTTGGATGTTTTTTTTACGAGTGTAACGTACGAAAATCAGTCCATGTAAACCGCATGAATGAAAATTATTAAATTCCTAATATATTTTAATTAAATGATTTTGGATGCATGAATAATATATTTTGAGTGACTAAATGATTAATTGTGTAATTTTGCTTAGTTTCATAATTTAAAGATTTTCAGATGAATATCGATGTTGGCCGGGGACGGATGACTGGAGACGATTAATGTGTTAAAGATTTCAAAGGTAAATTTTTTTATTTTTAGCTAAGAAAATATTTATTTTAAGTAATTTATTGCATTTTTAAGATCAAATTTAAATTAATTAGTGAGAGCAAGAAAATTGTGTATTTTACAAGGGATTTTTTTTTAAAACTAAGTGTTTTTAAATTTTTTAATTTGAGGTCTAATGATTTTATTGATCTTAATGGGCCTAATTTATTAATTAAAAACTTGGTTAATGAAGCCCATTGATATGATAAAAAAAAGAAAGCCTTTTTGTTTTGTTTTGTTTTGTTTTTATATAATTAAGCCCTAAAACCATAAACACACACATACCGCGAAACACACACACCACTCACATATCTTGAAGAAGGAATCGGCTGAAATAATGAAGTCGTGAGAAGTTTTTGAATTTTTTTCTTCTTCGTTCTTCGATTTTCTTCCTCGTTCTTCCTTCCAACAATGATCACCCGACTCCCTTGCATCTCAAAGTGGGTTTTTGGTAAGGTTTTGACAAAAAAAGTTAGAAAAAGGGTAGAAATCATCATCTGTTTGTTAATGACATTCCACTACTTCGATGTTCGTATTTCGAGTGTTTTAAACGCAAAGACATGTTTTTAAACCTTTCTAATTTATCCATTCACTCCATAATATTACATGCATTCGATTTTGTGTGAAAGTTCATGATGATGATGGTTTTAAGTTTTATACATGTGCATCTCATGTTTTCATACGAATTCTTGACGTTTTTGGGAATTGTTGAGGAAAGGATGCAAATCAAGGGAGTCAAGAGTCAGTCTAAATGTTTAAGAGTAGGTTTTGAAGGGATAAAAACCAAAAGGGAAGGCGGGAAAACCTGGACCAGCCTGCACGCAGTCTAAATGTTTAAAAGTAGGTTTTGAAAGGATAAAAGCCGAAAGGGAAGACTGGAAAAAGAGGACCAGCCTGCATGCAACATGCGTGTAGGCCGAGAGGTGGAAATATGGTGGCTTGGGTCCCTATGGCCAAGGGGGTTGCATGAGGTCCTAGCCAATGTTTGGAGAGAAGGTTTAGGGTCCTAAGAGGGTCTAAGAAGGGTTCGGTCAGGGTTTAGACAAGCTGGTACAGCACTGTGGCTTTGACTCCAAAAGTTGCACTTGTTGTCTTGTTCTGGTGCGTGCGGTCCTAGGGTTAAGGGGATGGTGTAAAGGTCTGGACCAGGGGCTTGGGACGTGCCTTAGGGTCCTGGTGAGGGGCTAGTGGGAGCCAAGAGTTTATCCAAAGGCTGCAACAGTCGCTGATGCGTGCAAGACCCGCTGATCGAATCGAGTCGTTTTTTAAACGTAAGTCCTAAGATGAAATTTCCAGCAAGTTTATGGGTATTTTGGGTGTTTTTAAAGTTGTGGAATCGAGTCACTTTTGTTAGGACAAAGTTCGGGGTCGTTTGGATAGGTATAAAGGTGAAACGTGAGCGATCGGTTTGATGAGAAGTAGAGGGCGGTTTGGAACTTCATGAACAATTCCATATCATGTTAAATGCCATTTTTAAAAGTTTTAAAAGATATGCATGATATATACTATTTTAAGAAGTTTTAACGTATCTGTATGTTTATGTTATTTTAACATTCTCGACGTATACGAATTATAAGTCATATTTGGGAGTTTTAAAGAATATGAAAAGTTATGCATGTTTTTATGAAATAATAAAGTAAAGAAAAATATTTTCGAAGAATGTGAATTGATCGTGACGTAAAATTATTAAGGAATCCGTTGAAAATGGGAACGATGACCTTGCAATGAAAATGGAGTGAATTTTTGAAAACGGGGGCGAGAATCTCGATAATAATGGATATGTTGAAGAAATGAACAGTGAAGTTATTTTATTATAGTCAGAGGGATCGTCGAAGAAGTGGACGTTAAACCTACCGGCCTAGTACTATAGTTTATAAATTGATCAATCGACTGAATGTTGTCACTATCGAATATCAGACTTCACTTAAAAAAGTCATTTTTATGGAAATGTTCATATTTATGCATGATTTAGAAATTTGCATGTTTTTGAAAGTTTCGTGCTTGGATGACAAATCTATTTTTAGTAAACATATTTCTACGTATGTGATTGTATAGTTATGTACTTGGTATATCAGGTTTGTGCATGGTGAGTCATTAGACTCACTAGGTTTGAATAGTTGCAGGTGAGGATGATATTGAGGAAGGCGCCGACGCTTGAGTGGATCAGGTCTGACAGTACACTCCCGAGGGATTTTTACTTTCCGCACTATTAGATTTATATTTAAAATTTTTCAGCAAAAGCTTGAGGATTATTTTATAACGATTTTATGCTTGTTTTGAATTTTTGATGTTGGATCTTTTTGGAGTTATTGTACGTTTTTACGATTAACGATTTATGCAGTTTATATGCATTTCAGATATTTGGATATTAAAATATTTTATAAATGTGATGGTTTCGAATTTTAAAGGAAAAGTTTATTTAAAAAAAATTAATAGTATTTTAAAGTTAAAAATAAGGGACATTTCAACAAGATTTGGATGTTTAAGAACCATCGATTCACTAAACAACATAACAAACAATAATGATGACCCAACAATTAGCATTGTAAATGGCTTGGCTTGCTTGAGCTAGTATAAATTGATCCTTATAGATCTGATATATTCTGATATGAGTGTGCTTTGTTTGATCAGTCAGAAAGTAGAACTCTTAAGAGTGCTCGAAAATCTTAAAGTATGCAAGCTTTTATTTTCTTGAAAGCTTAAGAGATTTGGAAATAGCTTCGGTAGCCTTTTTCTTTGAGGTGTATTGCATATTTATGTTTGAGTGCTTCAACGATCGAAATATCTTCTCAACGATCATCTATATTGTTTTCGACAATATGAACATACTTTGTACTTATCATTAAATGCTTGTTAATGCTCTCTTGACTTTAAGTCCATGCCTTTGATAAGCTGGCACACCATGTCCGAATAAACTAGCTTATTGTCATTCCGGAAGTTGGTAAGATACTATATAATCTTTCTATGGTAAAGCTTTTATCTGAACGACTCAATCATTTTAAGAATCCACTCTAAATGCACCATCATTTTAAGAATCTCTAAAGCTTAACTTTATGCAATGCAGTTGGCAAAACAACGGTTCGAGGTCGTGCACTTCATTAAATAGTTTGGACCAGTTAAAGATGTATTGCAACTGAGTTTAATAAAGTCCAGTACTTGTTCGGTTTCTAGATCGAATGTCTTGAAATCCTGAATTGCCTTGAAGTAATCTAGCGATTTAATGAACCTGTATAAAATGAGCATCTGGATGGATCCTGAAACAGCTTGATATTTTTTATTTTGTCAATCACCAAAACTCAAGAGTTATATAAAATATTTTAACAAAAGTATTAATTTTATGCTAATAATAATACTTTTATTTATAAATATAGATCATATCATCTTATTTCATGAACATAGATAAACAAGTGAAATCGTCTGAAGACTCCAGACTTATTATAGAATGTTATAAAAGCTGTCAACTTTTAGTATTGCTTTCAAATTAAGTTATCTTTTCTAATTTTTTATTGCTTTGAATGTTTATTAAATTAAAAAGAGACGTGCGTTCAACTTTTTTTTTAAAATGGAAAAAAAAAATATATTAGTTGTTGTCGTTTCGAGTAATTCGATGAACTATGTTGATTATAAAGTATTAATCTTATATATCTTAGATTAAATAAATAAAATTAAAAATTTAAACAATATATAAAATTTATACACAATTTTTGGATGAATTTGATTTGATTATTCAAAATCCAAAAAAGTTGAAATTTATCATTGACTATCATAGTTGACTCCACTTCAGAAGCTTTATAAATTGCTAGCTCAATGGCTGTTAGGATTCCGATCCAACGGTCAGTATTAATCCACTCCTTATCAAGAAAACAAAACCAGCCATCAGATCTTCTCGAGGGTTTTAGTGGAAGTACCTCCAGTGCACGCCTCCTTCGTGTGGTTTTTGTTCTCCTCTTCTTATTCTTTATACTTGGCTCCAAAACCCCTTTTCCCTGGTTGATTTTTAAGCCGCTTTCCGCCGCACGAATAGGAGGAATCAGTTTTGAGAGGTGGGTTCCTCGTTTTGCTCCACGAGCTGTTGTTTTTCTTTTTTGTTTTGGGGTTTACTCGCAGTATTGGAGTTTTGGGTATGTGTTTGTTTTCAAGATTTGTCCCAGAAAGTGGGATTTTTGTCATCTTTGATTACTTTTATTTTCGAAATCTTGATTTTTCTTGATATTTTTCTTGATAGAGACAAAATCTTGGGTGTTTTTTTGGGTTCATTTTCGCATACCTTGACATGTGTCAAGGCCCATAAATCGCATAATATCAGTGGGGACTTTGGTTTTTAATAAATTTGGCGAAAAAGGTTACTTTTTTGTGGTTAATAATTTGGTTAAAAGTCTATTTTCCCCCCTACAATTGACGTTTACTCTTGTTTGTGTTGTTCAAGATTTTAACTTTGTATTTTCCTGTCTGCATTATTGAATATTGGTGTACGGGCGTTATTCACCTCAAATGATGTGTTAATGGAGGGCCGTGTTTTCCTGTTTGTCCATTTTGCTTTTGTGATTGCGACTCTCTTCGTTAACAATAATCGGGGGCCAACGAGAAGTCGAGTTATTCTATTCAACGTTATGTTGTCTTTTCAACGACTTCAGATTTTTGTGGGAGTTATTTGACCAAAATCCCGTTTTTCATGGGATTTCATTTTTCCGAACTTTCAAAAAAAATATCTTTTTGTTAATATCCTCAGCCACGTATAAATCCTTCCTTTTTTTTGTGGTTTCATGGTTTACGGTAGTTGAGCAGTCATTCTTATACACACGCCTCTTGATATTTGTAAAGGGATAAAGAATCTTGACCTTTCTTTCTCTCTTTCGTCTTTTTTATGAGTGAAGAATAGAATCCCCTTTTGTAAGGGGGTATGGGCCTTTCTCCTTGAAATTGTTCATGTTGTGTTATTTATCTTGTTAAATAAATATTTTGACTGGATGCTAAAGTAGAAATTGTGGCTATGGAAATGTTTACTTGAAATTATTAGAGTTAGGATCTGAGTTATGTGCATTTGAAAGGTATCTTTGCTTGTTTCTCACCTTTTCTTTTGTGGCCTTTGTTTTCTTTAGGTTGAAAGTTAATATTGGGGATATAAAATGGCTGGAGAGAAGGATATTAAAAAGTGTATGTTCCTACGGTTCTGGTAGCTGGCGCCGTTTATATTTTGTATTATATCATGGACGTATCTGTTATGGTAGCGACTATTGGTTGTCACTGTTCATGGGTTTTCCTTCTTTTTCTTGTTTCTGAGGATTCTTCGATTGAAATCATACTGTCGCTGAACATGGAATTGTGTTGTATAGTTGTTGCTGTCCTGTGGAGATTATTTATCATTCGAGTCAGCTGTCTGTTTTGGTAAATTATGCTGTGAACATATGATTTGATATTTATAAGTTATATGGTATTGATAGCTTGTTATTATTTAGATAAAAATACTTCGTTCTCTCGATTCATGTCATTACCGTATGATATATCTTATAATCTTGCCAATCAAATATATATTGTTTACTTTTGGCTTATGTAATGTGATGTGATTGAAATCATGCATATCTTATAGCATTGTTTGCACATTTTGCAGCTGAGCAGACTGCTCTTGATCAGATTTCTGATTCCTCCATCAAACTTCCAGAAAAGGATATGGTATGCATTTTTCGACATGGCTCGACTTTAGTCTCTGTTTTGTTTCTTATTTCTCATTTCTTTTCTTGTAAAATATTTTTCATTTGTTTTGGGGGTGGCGGTTCACTGGTTTGTCTTGCAATGTGTAATTTTTCTTATGTATATGACTTCATTATCCTTCAAATGGCATGTTTTTATCGTTCTACGATCTACCTCATGGTGGTTCTTTCTTGATTCAACGTTGAGTTTTTCGTTTGGATGGAAGTAATTGTTAAACCTCTGGAATTTCGTTTGATTTTGTACAGTAAAAATGTGAAAAAGCCAATCACAGAGAACATTTGTCCGTTGGCATAATTTTGAAATGAATTTTTTTTAGAAATTTGGAAACATATTTTCATCAAGTTCTCTTATAGGTGAAAGATGGAGGACAGTCGGACTCCGTTACATCTGTATCTGGAGTCAAAGGAGCGATTGATCACTCGCCAGTGTCAGAGCAGGGTGCCTATTATCCACCTACCAGCTGTTATGATTACTATTATCCAGGTGAGATATCAAAATGCATTTGTCATGAAAAATGTTATTTCTCAATCTTACTCCCTATTTTCATGAACTCAGTTTTTTATGTTATTCAATGCCATATTGGCATCACAAAATTTGCTAGATGTTTGATTTTCCCATGTGTAATGGATGCTTTTGGTGCCTTCCTTATTTTTAATTTTTTAGTAGGATACAACGGTACCTTTACGCAGTCAGCAGACAAAGGTTATTTTAACGCGGCAGGTAGTCCTTACACGGTACGTCCTTTAATACGAGCCTTGTTTCCTGTTGCTCCTCATATTATTTCTATAAAACCATTTCTCAAATTTGAATTCATCGTTTTCCCCATTACGGGGTTTTGGAAAACAATAATTTTCTTCATCTCCTTTCTAAATTAACAACTGTATGATTTACCAGGGTATTCAATCAGATAATAATACTTCACTCCTGTATTATGTTCCTGGCTATAGTCCATATCCGACTGGATATGTTGGCGCTGATGGAAAGCAAGCATTTACTTCATCCGAATACCTTCGACAACCAATCCCATATGGGTCAGAAGCCTTTTCAAGCTACACATATGATTCAACCTACACCGGAAATGGCTTGAGTGGGACAGCTGCTAGATCAGCAAATATGAAGTCTTTGATGACACCGAGTGGCTCTGGCAAGTCAAATGGATTTAGCGCCATGAAAACAAACAACAATTATTCCGGAAAAACTTCACCTCTGCATTTTAATTCAAAATTCCAACAGCAGTCTGCTTCAAAATTTTCAAAGTCCATGTATCAGAACAATCCTATAAATCCGCTAAACAAGGTATGATATAACCCCATCAATGCTCTATCATTTTATTGGTTATGCCTTATGTATCATGTTATTCAACTCAGTGACACTTGGGCGTGGAGGGAGGGGTAGCTAGTGGGGTCCCCCCAACCCACCCAATCTTAATTTTCGTATGGCAAAAGAGTGATTTCACCTTACAGATAAACCTCTTTCGTTTTTTAGCACCCCTAAGTTTTTTTTTAAGCACGACCCTCTAGGTTGAAGCTACCTCTTGTTTTACTGTTTTCTTTGAATCAAAATTTCATTTTTCATATATTGCAGTTTGGTTCTGGTTACCAATCTACTGGTCTGATGAGGAGGGAAGTTCATCCGACTGGAAAATTCTCAATGATTACTGACCAAAACCGACGATATTACTTGCAACAAGGTCCCGCTAGTTACCAATCTAATGGTAGAGAATGGAATAACAACTTCAGGCAGAAACATAGAGAAAATTTCAGCCGAAGTGGAGAATTTGAAAGCTCAACAGAGCTTACTCGAGGCCCTCGGGGTGACAATAGGAATGATCCAATGAAGTTACCCACGGAGGTTGAAATGCCAGCCCCGGCTATTGAAAGGAGTGTATATAACTCGAAAGATTTTCAGATTGAATACGTTAATGCCAAGTTTTACGTCATCAAATCTTACAGTGAGGATGACATTCACAAATGCGTCAAATATGGTGTGTGGTCAAGTACTCCAAATGGGAACAAGAAACTGGATGCTGCTTTCCATGAAGCAGACGGTAAAGCAAAGGAAACAGGTGTGAAATGTCCCGTCTTCCTATTTTTTTCGGTAAGCTCTTATCTTTTTTCTTTTCCTTTATTTTTTCTCCTTTATCAGCATCTTGTTTTAGACTCCAATTACTCGGTAATTTAGGTTTTACCCTCTATCACTTTCAGGTTAATGGGAGTGGACAATTTGTGGGTGTTGCTGAGATGATTGGGAAGGTAGATTTCAGCAAAAATATGGACTTTTGGCAGCTCGATAAGTGGAATGGTTTCTTTCCAATAAAGTGGCACATAATTAAAGACATCCCTAACACGCTGCTGCGACACATTATCCTTGAGAACAATGAGAACAGAGCTGTAACTTATAGTAGGGATACTCAAGAGGTGCGCTTGTTTCTAAAACCATGATCATTATTGCAGCGTAACGCTCTGATTAACCTTGAATTTCTTTATATGCGCTTGTGTATGCTTTTACAATGTGTTATATGCTGTTGTCAGGTTGGATTGAAAGAAGGGCTTGAAATTCTAGGCATATTCAAGAATTACTCTGAAAAGACGTCTGTGCTAGACGACTTCAATTTCTATGAGAATCGGGAGAAGTCACTGAAAGCTAAGAGGAATGCCAAACAAGTTTCTCAACCTCAAACAAATGGTTTTAACAGAGGAGATTTTGAGGTAGGTTTCTCTTTCTACCTATCGTGCTCGTGCTTGTAAAAAATCCAACTTTGTGCCATTTTTATTACAAATTGGTTTTTGCCTTGGTTTGTTTTAAGATTTGAAATGGGAAGTATCTCTTTTTTTTTTTAATCATTGAAATCTTTGACTACTCAAAGATTTTCTTGGGTGTCCTATATCCCATTATGGGTTTAAATCAGAAGAGTGGCCTTCGGTTCTTCTTCCCTTTCTGCTTAAGATGAAGATCTTTGACTTAAATCAACAATATGTGAGGACGCATGATGATATTATCACTTTTCGATATCAGGATTGCCCCATTATTCATGCTGTTCGACATATATTTCGGTTATGAATTGTAACATTGCTTTAGGAAAAGTAACTCTATTCATTTTCTTATTTTTTCATAATCTTGTCTTAATGGCCAATGCCATGTGTGATATTCTGGTGTTCAGATGCATTTGGAGGCAGCAGGGGCGACTGGCGAAAAATCTGTAAATACGAACCTGCCAGATCCTTCATCTCTTGTTTCTTTAACGAAAAATCTCTCGATCAATTCCCAAACAGCGAAGAGTAGTACATAATGAAGGGTACTGCCTGTTTAGGAGAAAGCTGTCGCATCGTCGGTAGTTCGTTAGTTCTTATCTTGAATCCAATCTGTTTGGCTATTTTTCGTTTTTTTGGCTTAGTTTGGTTGGTGTCTATGGTAGTTGCTGGCTATTATTTTACCTCACATGAGGAAAAGAGTTTTTTTCCCCTTTCATTTTATTGCCATTCTCAATGTTTTCTCCATAATTTTTTTTTTCAAATTTACATGTTTTAGAAATGGTCAATGTCAAAAATTGAATGTTAGTTTCTTCTCTATATCTTATTTTTTTAAAAAAAACTTTAAACATTAAATTAAGTTGTATAAAATAATATCACATTATATAGATGTGTTTATCAAATAAGAAGATGAATTATTGTTAAATGATATCTTATTTTTGAAAATATATTTTTTAAAAATAAAGTTATGTTTTATAAAATAATATTTGTTTTGAATAGTGAAAAATATGAAGATGAGCGAATGAATTGGAATATTTTATTCATCATTTGAGATATCTATTTATAGAGTACAGAGTTTAAATAGTTGATAATATGATAAAATATAAATCTTATCACAATAATCATCTACAATATTTTATTTATAACACTTCTCTTTAGATGATTATCGATTCAACAAATTATTTTTAAGAGATGTGAGGGTTTAAATGTTGTCTCGTTAAAATCTTATCAGTAAAATCTAATGAGAAAAACCTGAACGAAGGAAAAAGAGTACAACAATAGATATTTTCGTTGATCTCAATCATCTAATATCTTTCAAATGATGCATATCTATATTTTTCACCAATTTCTTGAATCTTGAAGTTGGCAATGTCTTTATGAACAAGTCGGCTACATTGTCACTTGAGCGAATTTGACGGACGTCCATATCACTATTTTGTTAAAGCTCACGTGTATAGAAGAACTTTGGTGAAATATGTTTTGTTTTATCACATTTGATATAACCTCCTTTTAATTGTGCAATGCAAGCTGCATTATCTTCGATTATTACTGTCGAGCTATCCTTGGTTGTTGGCAATCCACATGATTCTTGAATATGTCGTGTCATGGATCTCAACCACACACACTCTGGACTTGCTTCACGCATTGCAATGATCTCTGAGTGATTTGAAGACGTCGCTGTTAAGGATTGCTTCACCGACTTCATGATATAACATTTGTCTCCTCGTGTAAACACATAATCTGTCTGTGATTTAGCTTTATGTGGATCAGAAAGATATCCTGCATATGCATATCCAACTAAAGAAGACTTTGATTTTGTCGAATAAAATAATCTCATATCAGTTGTTGCACGAACATGGGAAATCGAATGCTCAACTGAAATCCCTATTAACATACAATAGTCATTAAATATATGTGATTTAAATTCAACAGCATTATCAAGACGAATTGTCTTGATTGAATGATCTAGAAAGTGAGCTCGTAATTTAATAATTTGTGCATGTAATCTAACAAAAGATATATTTCGAGCTGAAAGCAAATTAACATGTGACCATTTAGTAGACGCATTAATCAATATAATGAAATATCGAAATGGTCCACATGGTGGGTGTATAGGCCCGCAAATATCCCTATGAATTCTCTCCAAAAAGGTTGAGATTTTAACATCAATCTTTGTCGAGGAAGGCCTTATAATTAGTTTGCTTTATAAACAAGCTACACATGGATAATCTGTAAGGTCCAAAATTAAGACGACGTAATCCAACGGCATGCAAATCTAGGAATTCTGAAAAAAAATGGTTAATTAAATTATTTTAATTGGTTAATTGATTATGTGATATGCTTGATTATATGTTAAATAGGATTTTATTGTCATTATGCATAAAAATTGTATTTTTTTAAGGATTAATCAAGTTGCGATCGAAGAACGGAGACCGGGGGCTGAATAACGAAAAATGTTTTTATTAAATAATTATTTTAAATTATTTAAAATATGATGGTGGGTTTTTAGTATTTTTGAAAATGAGGGGTTTTGAGGTGATTTAATACGTCGGGAAGTAATTTTTATCGGTGTTGGTTTTTCAACAAAAATACAAACTTTTTTTTTTGACAACCCGGCTATTTAATTTAGAAACTATTTTTACCAAAATCATTTTAATGTTTTAATTAAGTCCTAATCTAGCTTTATTGGGCCTAATTGATGCTTGATAGGCTTAAGGCTTAATTAGTTGATTTTTATGTATTTAATAATTAATTCCCACCCAAACCCCACACACCATTCGGCCAACTCTCTCACGCCACTTTCAGTATTTTGTGCCATCAAATCTCTTCCAAACACTTGAGAAAACACACGGCACACACATAAATTTTGAGAAGAAACCTTCGGTGAAAGCTAAGGGAGTTTATAGCCACGGTTCTCGTCCGTTCTTCGCAATCGTCAACAAGTTTTCGTGCGTTAAATACGCAAAGGCACGCCTACTCTTCCTTCAAACCATCAACACATCATATTATTTGTTTTATGCATGAATTTTTCTGAAAAACATAGCAGCATGTTTAATTTTCGTAACTCCATGTGTATGGGTTCTAAAACATGAGTTTTTCTTACCAAAAACATGTATTTGCATGGATTAGGGACTGCCATGATATAGGTCATGTCTAGGCATGATTTTAAACGGTAGTTAGAGTCCCAGTTAAGTACCTAAACGCCACACGTGAACCTGGACAACAAGCTGCACACAACTTGCTGTCAAAGTCATCAAATGTTCGGTTTTGGGTTCCAAGGGGTTGGTTGGGTCGTGGCTCCTGTCCAAGGCTTAGCCAAGGTCGGTGAGGGGTCGAGAAGGAGTCCTAGCCATGCTAGGACTCGAACTAAGGGGGCTAGGAGGAGTCCTACCCACTATGGACTCCTACCCGAGAGTGCATGTGAGGCGCGCAGGTTCAGTGCTTGCGTGGGGGTTATGGGGCTTGGCCTGGGGTTCAAGGCTGGGTCAGAGTGCGTCCTAAGGGTCCTAGGCGAGTGCTGGAGAGGCTTGTTAGAGAGCCAAGCCATGGGTTAGAGTTCTAGGCACCAAAAACGTGAGGGTCATGCACATGAAGCTCTCGGCCAGTACATGGTGGGACTTGGGTTTTTATGTTCGGGTGTTTTCCGTGGGTTCTATTGGTTCAGTAGGGTACCTAAGTGTGTTGGTAAGGGTCTGGTCCGTTATGGTTCGGGGGTGGCTCGATAAAATCGGAAGATGGCTCGGGTTGAACCTTCAAGGGTCAATTAAGGGTTATAACCACTAAATAATTTGAGAAACGGCTCACGGGGGTCGAGTTGGGGTCCATAAGGGCTAAGATAATATAAAAACACTAAATTTAGAATTTAAGAATTTTATATTAAAGTTTGGGATTTTTCGGAATTAAAACGCCTTCAAAACGTCAATTTACGAAATAATTAAAAAGCCTAGTTTTTAAGCTAAAGAAAATTATGGGAATTTTAATTTAGGCTAAAATAATTATTTGGGACATGTTAGTGTCAAGAAAATCAAGAAAAAGTCGAAAACGTAAAATATCACGTACAAGGGTAAAACAGTTTTTTTACACCTAAAAATTTGTAAACGTCATGACAGTGTCCTCAATGCTATTTTATATGCTAATATGATTATTTTTCATGATTATGTATGTTTATGAATTTTTAAATATTAATATGCCAATTTTAAATGTTTATGAATTTTTAGGATGTTAACACGTTTATTTTAAATGTTTACGGATTTTTAATATGTTAAAATGTTTATTTTAAAACGTTTATGTCTATTTATAATTTTTATATGTTAAAACGTTTATTTTAAATGTTCATGGATTTTTATGGTTTAATCTTTTACATTTAAAAGATATGTTGCATGATTGGTTTCAAAATAAAAATGATATTATATGCATGTTTTTACTAAGTGATGACAACATGTTGAAGGACGTGAAGGGATTGTGACTACTGAATATGTTGGAAATATCGTGAGGGTTATGGTCCCAGTGGGAGCCCGACGATCGTGTTTCCTCAAATACGGATACGAATACGAATACATGATACGAATACGAATATGTTAATACGTAGGCCAAGGCCCAGTTGACCGGTGAGAGTGTTGCTGGTGTCCCCGCCGCCCAGTACTGTGGTTTTCTAGATGGATCCATCGCACATTAAGATTAAGAATACGAGTCACAATCACGATCTGACTTCAACAAACACGAACATGAATACGAATATGAATACGAATATGGATACGAATATGAATATGTTTATGTGATATGTTTATGTTTAGGAAATGTTTAAGTTTTGAAAAATTTTAAAGTTTATGCATTATTAAGAAAATGATATTTTAAGTACAAGTATTTTTAACTGTTATATGTTAACTGTATTACGTATTACATGTTATTAAAGGTAGGATGTGTTGAGTCTTTAGACTCACTAGGTGTGTTGATGCAGGTGATATTAATAATTATGATGTTGGAGGACTTGACGGGTGACTTTGCTGGACTGTCGGTGCACATAACCCGAGGACCAGCGCTTCTATTTCCGCATTTAAGTTTTGATTTTAAGTTAAAGATTTTTACGACTTTTTACTTATGCTTTTGAGAGATTTTTGAGAGGTTTAGTATGAGCTACATTTTTCAACATTTATTGATTTTTAGGTTGGTAAAACGTTTGACGATTTTATGCTTTAAAATATTTCCTCTGGATTTTCAAGTACTAGTTGGATGTTTTATTTTAAAAATGGTGCAAAGGTATTTTTGGGTATAAGTATAGGGTTCGGTCGAAAATGTGAGGGTTTTAAAAATTATTTTTTTTCTAGTATTTTTTAAGAAAACGAATAAGCAGACGTTTCATAATCATTGTGTAAAAGAATCTTCTGGTTTTTAAGTGGGTGTCCGTGTGAGTTAATTATTATTTTGCGCATCATTGTTGCACCAGAGTAACCAAGTCGATCATGCCATAATTTGAAGCTTTGTTGGTCAACAAACTTCTGGTTTGTAACAATGTTTGCTTCAACTATTTTTATTGTTGTAAAATACATTCCAGAAGAGAGTGCACATAATTTATCTTTTATCTGCTTCTGGCCAGATATAATAGATGTTATGCAAAGGTATTCAAAATTATTTTCCTTAAATGTTTCAATATTGTATCAATTTCGACGGATATCGGTTCACCAGAATGTCAATCTGAGACATTGTGTTACGACTCTCCTCTTTTTTATTCTTCCTCTTTCCTTTAGAAAACTCAACCATGCCTTTCGTTCCAAAAAAACCCAGAAGACAAAAAACCACTTCACAGAATGTTGTGTCCTGAACAAGGGAAGGGCAAAGTTTAGATCTTTGCTAAAATAGACCATAAAGCCCCAAGTGCTCCCTGGTTTGGTACAATGACGAGCACCCTTTCGCTCAGGGGCTGATGAGGTTCTCAGAGTCCTTGGTTCTATCCCTTCCTCTTACTCCATTCTCATTCTTTGTCCCTCAGACCGGGTTGATCCCAGATGGTTTTTAAACTTTTTCCCGGGACCAGGTTCGTATTGGCCTTCACTTCCTCATCCCCCTTTCTATACTGAGGTGGCCAGCTTCCTCGGGTTCCTATAACCCAGTTTCATCTCGACTCCTTTCGCATAATGGCTTTGGCTTTTGTTATTTTCAAAATGAACAATCTCCTTATCACCATCTTCATCCTTCATTATTATTTTCTCTGTCGGTTTAATGAGAGTGCCTTCTCTCTTATTGCCCGGATTAATAAAAGTTTTCTTGATGATATCCCCTTTTTCCTGAAGGGACGGAAATGATTGTTCTTTTTTATTGATCTCTCTTCTCATTGTAAATATTTGATAGGATTTCTTTCCCATCTTCCTATGCAGCTCGAACTTCTCTGGGCTTACAAATATGAAGAACCTTATACTCGGAGCCAAAAGATCGTGGAAGGAAAAAAGTTTTCTTCTTTACTCTTGATCACATAGGAGAATCTCGTGGCAAACAGGCTGGGTGCCCGGGCTAAGGATTATGTAGATAGGGTGATCGATGAATTCGGCACCTCGGGTTCTCAACCCAATATTTCTTTTTATTTTTCTTCCTTACTTCTCTTCTTATCTTTTATATAGGTGGCTAAGTTTTGTGTTGCAGATAATTCCGAGATGCAGGAAGCCTTTGCCAAGAGGCAGCCATCATGACTTGTATCTATATAAATATCTAGATTTTATTAATCGTGAACATTCAATTCACTTACAATTTTTCACAAATAATCAATATACATTATCTACATTGTATTTTCCCTTGCAAGAAAAACTTGACTGACTTGAATGTCGGAGTGTCTACGTAAGAAAATCCTCTGGCGCCCCACTAACGTTCCATGTTCTCTGAGTGTGCAAATTGTTCAGCCCGAGAACTATCAACCTGATCTCCCATATTTCTGAGAAGAATTCACTCAACTCGGTAAAATTGCTCACTTAGTTCACCCGATTTACCCAGTTGACATCACATACTATCGATCGTTTACACACATTGTGTGTATAACATAATATATATGTGTGTGCGCACTTTGTTTTGAACATTTTGGTTTAGTTACGATATTCAACATATTACATTGGATTTAGTAATATGATTTTGTACATTTAAAAAATATTAAAATTTAAGTATATTTCACAGAATGAAATACATATTAGAGTTAAATGTGTGAAATAACAATTTATTGAAAGATGATTACTATTCAATCTTCTTGATTTACTAATAATATAGATAAACAAATGAGATACGACCAAAATGAAAATTCAATAATTACCATGCATATAACAAATCAAAATCAAAATTTAACAACATAAAAAATTAAAATCACAAATATATAATATAAATTATTAAATTTACAAATTTTCGTTATTTACATGTTACATTTATTTTAAGAGAATAAATATTTACACTTTATGTTTTGTTATTTATATTTTATTTGTAAATAAATTTTATTTTAAATTGGATAATAAATTATACGCTGAACCCCTACATATAACGGTGAACTGTGGAGCAATCAAAACCCTAATCCCCCTCTCATTTTGGAAGTATGACTGATAGAGAATCGAGTCCATTAACTGAAATTCGAAATCAACGGCCGGAAGCACTCGGAAGACCGTCGAAATTGGCGAAAATCGAAGCTGAAGATTTCTCCGACGCGGAGGAGGAAGAAGCCGAGAAGAGAGTGATAATTGATAAGGACATGAATCCAAACCCGAAGAGGATTCAGAGATATTTGTTGGCGATTGAGTACATCGGATCTCGATTTTCCGGGGCACAGCAGCAGTCATCTTGTAGAACCGTTGTCGGTGTGCTCGAGGTGCAGTTAATGCCTATGAATTGCTGAAATTTATGTTATTTCAAAGTTTGTTTTGCTGGTGTGAGCCTGATTTTTTTCTAATGGTAGGAGGCGTTTAAAAAATTTATAGGGCAGCCGGTTTCCATTTTTTGCTCTAGCAGAACTGTAAGTATTCTGATATTGTTACTTTATCCTGCTTTTGTTCCATTTTCATCGATTTATTTTTCGTAGTCTTTCATAACGTCTCTTTTTGATTGTTAATCGTGTCGTTTTTGAATTATTTAATTCTAGGACGCAGGCGTTCATGCATTATCTAATGTCTGTCATGTAGATGTTGAGAGGATAAGTAAAAGAAAACCTGATGAAGTGGTAAGAATCTTGTTCTAAAAACTTTTTCTTATGGTCATGCTTTAACTTATCATGTGGCTAAGTACGAGGGAATTTGTACATGGTAGTTGTTTAAACCTCAAAAGTACTGCTTCACTGCTCCTGTTGTAATGTTTACCTGACCCCTGAACTTCAAGGCTTTCATGTTTAACTCTCCAATAATCTGAATGGTGAACGGGTTTATGTTTGTGATCTCCCCATCTCTAGTATTTGGGCATGTAACAAGAGTCATTGGCATATGAGGCGACGACACCAATCAATGTAGGACTAGAGTTATTACAAAGCTTGACTAACAAGTATTTCAACACTGTCAAAAATAAGAGAGAAACTATGACATCCCTTGCCTATTGAAACTGTGTTATGACATTAACCATGTGTCTCACTAATCACCTGTTTTTTTTGGAGTTGCAGTTACCTCCACATGAACCTTCAGTTGTTAAAAGAGCGGTCAATCATTTTTTACAGGTAACTTAAAACCTTCATTGGGATGACATTTTTCAAAATTCAATGTTCCATTTTTTCTTCTGTTTACATGCCAGGTTCTTTTAGCAGCTAGTACACAACCTGTTCTTCCTTTTCCTTTTACTTTTCGAGGATAAATGTTGATGACATTGTTATTTGTTCAATGGATTGTCATCAATGAAGTACATGAACATCCCAGAAAGTGTAGTTTCATTTTAATTGTCCAATGGGGATCACAGTTAAGTCTGTCAGAGTATGAGAATGAAGTTATGTGTGCTGAATTGTATAATCTTGATGGAATGAGCCTACTGACCTTGGATTGTCTTTGAGTTCGGAAGATGAGATAGCTAAATCTTGCAACAAGAAAGGCATGCCTAAACCTTTCAGTGAAGGAGAATTGGTTTTGTAAGCTATTTTACCTCTTGATACAAAGAATCCAAAGTGTGAAAAACGTTTCATATGCTAAGAACTGGGAATCGCTCTTAGAAAAATATATTTACTTTTATCATACTTGAAATATCGTACTTGATGTGGATTGATTGTTGCAACGTTTTGACACTTCCCGGGTCATGCATTATTGAAAACATGCTTTGTAATTGTTTTAGATTTGAATTTTTAAGTGGTCAGCTTCTTTAAAAGTCAAATTTTTGTTCGGGGTATCCAATTGTTTTGCATCTTTTGAGTTGAGATATTGATTTTACACATTTTGTTGATCTGTTGCAGAAGAACGAAGGTGATATAATGGTGTTAGATGTTAGGTGTGTTCCATCTGATTTTCATGCTCGCTACAGAGCTCAGGAACGGACGTAGGTATCAATCAACACATCTTTTGGAACTTGTTACTGAACCCTAGAAACTAAGATGTGCTCGCAAAATTTTCTGCTTTCTGAATTAGGTCTAGTTATTTTAATTGTTCCTAATGATAGAACATATTATGAATTTATGATTCAAGTGCTTCAGATCGCTTGGGAAACAATTTTGTGGAATTATGTTATATTATATCAAGATTGCACTTTGCAAGGTTGGATGGTTAAATATTTAATTGGCGTAGTGCTGCAGGGAATAAATTTAAGAAATCACCGCAAGCTGCTGATGTTACTTGGACAGTGTTAAAATTAGTTTGTCTTATATTTTCTGTTTCACTTGTCAAAATGTCAGGTTATTGAGCCTAGAGTACCATTTTATTGGTGATAATGATTTTGGAGCATAAAATCTGAGAATTGTTGTACCTGCAATTTTGATTTAGGTATTTCTATAGATTGTTATCTGGTAATGAGCCTTTGTCAACCTTTGAGAAAGATCGAGCTTGGCATGTCCCTGAGGAATTTGATCTAGTTTCCATGCAGGTTGACTGGCTTTCCATACACATGTTTTCTGCATTTTTTAAAATTTTTCTGATGACAGTATTTTCTTCTGATTGTCATCCAGCAAGCATGCCAAGTACTTGTTGGACGCCATGATTTTAGTTCTTTCAGAGCTGCAGCATGCCAGGTTATTTGCTTCTAGCTTTATTTCTGAAACTCTCAGTTCAGGTTCTCTCTTTTAATCTCATATATCTCTTGTAGCCACATACACTTGTAGAAAACATGTATAGCTCATAATGTCTAGTTTGCATTGTCTATTAATTAATACTTCCTGTCCTTTTTTATTGGTTTACAGGCTAAATCACCTGTCAGAACGTTGGATGAACTAACTGTAACAGAGGTTGCTTCAAGCCCATATTTTCCATCAGGGTTGAAGAGGGAACTTAGTGGAGAGACTAATCAAGGATTTGGCTCCCAAAAAGGTCACAGGTGCTTTGTTGTTACTGCGCGAGCACGTTCTTTCCTTTATCATCAGGTATTTTTAATGTTTTATAAATATTTGTCTCATGTGCTGGTCTACCCACTGAATTCTATCATTATCCGAAATACAAGTGCTAGAGGCAAAATACATGTGTCTTGGCTGCAGATAACAGTTGTGTTATTGTTGTATCAAATTTTTAACAGGTTAGATTACTTGTTGGTGTTCTGAAATCTGTGGGCGCAGGTGATCTCACCACCATAGACGGTAAGGCTGTGCAAACACTCACTACATGCATGAAATTTGGATTAGAGAACAATCATGAAAGTTTTATGATGAAACAGAAAATCTGAAATGAGTTAAACAATTGATTAGTTCTGTAAGTTGTTATCGATGCTTCTTTCAGTCGAGCAAATTCTCAAAGCAAAGGATGTGAGTGCTGCAAGTCCTATGGCGCCGGCATGTGGTCTTTACTTAGGACATGTCAAGTATGACCTCCCTTCAGAAACATGAATAGGAGGTAAAATACATGTGTCTTGGCTGCAGATAACAGTTGCGTTATTGTCGATTCCCATATGCCAGGAGACGGAATGGGCTACATCAATGCCATTAAAACCCATATGTGGCATTTAAAACGGCTTCTTAGATGTATCGTGTCGAGATCTTTAGAAGTTAGAATGCCTAGCATGCTAGAATACGATTGCATTGAAATTCTGGTTTTTACAGATTGGAAACTAGGCACTGTTGTCCTAATCAATATCTAATGAAAATTCCTATCTTAAATTTGTTTGATGCATGCTTGGTTAATCTATCAACTAAATCTAAACAAGTATTCGTAAAAAACAAATAAAATTTGAAGAAGGATAAATATTGTTCGTGTTCAATTGATCAAAACATGAAAGGTTAATTTTTATTTTTAAATAGAAGTTGTAATCGAGTGATCAACAATAAGTTTGGAACTTTAAAATTGATAATCGGGAATATTTTTTTAAATTCTTTAAACAATTTTAAATGGTGTTTCTTTAAACAACTTAGTAAACCTCATCAATACAAGAGATTATGCCAATGAAGCCCTCGTCAACGTTGGCTCATTTTGTTAGAAATATAACATAATATTGAATTAAATTAGATCTTCATACGTAACATAAAATATAAGATTAATATACGAAAAAATTAAAGGCATTAACGAGTTCTAATTGTTAGAGTAGGTGCCCAGTAAGCCAACTTGTGGTTTGAGCTTTTATTGACTCTAATGTAAAAAGATATTTATTTTAATAATATTTTACGATTTTATTCAATTATGACATTAAACTTTATCTGTATACCCATGCAAACTGCATAGATAAAGTCTTTTAATATACAATAGGTACCATGAGGTTTGTCTCGAAACGTAAAATTATAAAACTCTTTAGGAAGTGTACCGTATATTCTAAACGAGTTCCTAGTCGAATCAGCCGCCTAAAATAAGGATAAAGGTCGCTTGAGCTTGAGACTAGTACCTGTGATGTAAACGCCATGTTTCATTGGCAAGGGCATGAATATGTCCATTCATACAGATGAATGATCATATAATGATGTACTGAACAACCCTCATTCGGACTATGCAAATTGTTCTCATTTATCGAGTGAAATAGTCCGCGATTATGATTGTACACCATTAGTCCTTTGACCCTGAACAATGTATGAGCTATACATACTAGCATGTACTTTGATCAATTTACCAACTCTATTGAAGGTCATCAGGTGGTGAGGTTGGGTGTAGTTTTGAAATACGTAAGATCAAATGTATTGTAGTCGAGGATTCATCGTTTGTCTGCGAGTGAAGATATCATATGTGATATGATGAGTTAATAGTGCATAACACACTTTTATCAGTTTATATCAGATCATTAAGGATCCTTTTGTGCTATACCAACAACTCAAGCTATCAAGACTGACCGTTGGATTTTTGTATTGTCTTTCTCGTGAACTGAGGGTTTTTAAACATCCAGATTTATAAAGTGATCACTAATAGTTTTGGTTTAGACAGTGATAAGTCCTAACTGAAGTGAGTTGTTACAATTCATTATAAAAACAAATTATTTTAGTGGAAACTTTCCTAAATAGAATAAGAGGCGACTTATGAGTGTTATCTACGAATATCCATAAAAATTCTCGTGTTATTTCACTAGACAATTTACATTTTTACAAATCATATTTCAAGCCGTTTCTTGTTAAACTTCCAAACCGTTTTATTTAGTTTATCACTAGTCAAATCAGAACGTTTTCATACTTAATCTATTTTTCAGCGGTCCAGCAAAACTAATCGTTCAAGAATATCTCTTAACAACCCAAAAATTGTTAAGAACAATTTAAATTTATAGAATTTTAAAAGATTTTATTCACCTCCCCACTAAACACTAATCTGATTTCAAGTGATTTCAAAGCGAGTTTTTGTTGAGCTCTGATAACTGTATTGTAAAATGACAACTTTTAACAAGATTCCAATGTTGTTCAAAGAAGAATATAATGCCTAAAAAATTCGAATGCAGTTATATTTATCAGCCCAAGATGATTACATGTGGTATGTCATCACTGACAGTCTATTGAATATACTAAAAGCCAAAACAATAGTTGCAGTATCTAATGATGCTCCACATATGATCGAGAAGCACAAGTCTAAATGGATGACTGATGATAAAAAGAAGGTTAACCTCGACAATGTGGCCAAAGGCATTATGTGCAAGACCCTTGAATAGAACATGTTCAGCAAGGTAAAGACTTGTATAACAGCCAAAAAAATCTAGGAGAAGATTACCCAACTTCGTGAAGGAAACGATCAAACCAAGACGAACAAGCCGACTGTTGCAATAAGTTTGATAATTCCAAGATGAAGCCTGACGAGACTCTTAATAAGTTTGATGAACAATGTAGTAGTATCATTATTGAACTGACTTCTTTTGGTAAAGAATAAACTAATCGCGGAATTGCCTTAAAGGTTATGAGAGCATTGCCCAAAGAATGAGATGTAACGACGATAGCTATGAGGGAGTCCAAGGATCTCAACAAACTCGAGCTACACAACTTGTTTGCTGATCTTAAAGCCTATGAGTTTCAGTTGGAGATACGGACATAAAAAGAGCCATCCACATCACAACCAACTAAAGCTCTAACCGCCACAGTCTCAATTCCAATAGCTAATGAAGAAGCCTCTAGCATAAAATCTGCTTATCAGATAAGCACTGAGGCTATGTATTCATTTGTTAAAAAATTTGGAAAATTTATGAAGAAAAATAAGCCTAAATTCAACTCTTAAAAATGATCAAGTTGATGATAATCAAGCTTGTTTTAATTGCAGAAATCAATACCATTTCATTGTAGATTGTGGCACACCAAAGAAGGACGATAAAAAGCCATTCGAAAAGAAACGGTCCTAAGATGACAAAAGATCTTTCAAGAAAAAGAGAGATCAAAGAGTATTTGTCGCTGATGATAATAGAACAAATGAACCGATGTAGACCCAGAACCATCAAGTTCAGATACATATACCAGCGAGAGTGATGATGATAAGATCCAGTGTCTAATGACATATATCGAGCCCTAGACTATAGAAGTCGAGTCGAAAACTGCCGATGACATGGTATCTTACTTTAAATAAGATGAATTTACATAAGAATATCTTGTTACAATATTGCATAAAATAATAAATGAATTTAAAAGACTATCGTAATCATTTGATCAAGCCAAGGCAGAAAATAAAATGCTAACATATGAGTCTACCAATTCTAGTTGTTCACAGCGAAAGGAAGTTGACCGTCTGAAAATAAAAATCAGTCTGCTAGTGGCTGAAAATGATGATATGCAAAGCTATTATTTTGTGCTACATTTTTTTATTTTATTTGGTAGGGTGAATATATAAAATTAAACACTACAACATAGAAGAATTAAACTATATGTCGTAACATGCTTTATGCGTAAAAGAGCAACTTAATTTGAATCGTGACAAAGTGCAACAATCGTTGCATCTGAATAAATCAAAAATTTTCTTACAAAGGCTCAATCGAGCTCAATTACTTGAAGAATTTAAAAGACAAATCAACAAAAAAATATCTTATATAGAAATATTCAACATGTCCATAGCCAAATTCTCCATCATCAAGGCCTCAGCTTCTCCGCAGCAGTATTGCACTTTCCCTGCAACCATAATAATCCGAAACACTAATTTATTGAGAGTGATGATGTGACACTGCACACGTCAATATCCATCTGATCAAATTGTGCAACTAATTAAGACTGATATTTTACAATTTAGAAGATAAAAAATCGAAAAAAATGTAGTTTTCCCTATGTAACTGATCAAACTTTCTAAATTGAAGGGAAAAAAAAAAGAAGACAAATTACCAAAGAGATCAGAGCTTGAATTGATGGGACTAGAAGTGGGATTCGTAATCCTTTTGAGGGGGCAAGATGAGATTGGGAGTATTGGTATGTTTTGGCAATTGCAAATCTCAATCATGTATCCATCTGGATCATGGAAGAAGATTTGGTCCACAATTATCCCATTCTCCCTTACTATTGCTTTCACATACTCAATCTTCATCTCTTCCAATAGACTGATGATGAGATCCATATCTGAGCATTGGAATGAGATGTGATTGTCTTTCGGATTGATCTTGCCTTTTTTCGACGTCACGTTCTCCGTCTCCAGTAAATGGATTCCGATCCCATGGTTGAACAACCTAGCAAACCGAATTTTTAAATTTCCAATTAATTTTTTTTAATACTACTATGAACAAATTTTTTTCGGAGATCATCAGCATATATGTCAAATTTCCATAAAAATGTGAAGAACCCACATGATCTAATGATATTAGAATAAAAAGACCCACCGGCATAAATTTTTTATTTTCGGAGAGTGCGTGCTTGTGTGTATATATCTAAATATGTAAGTATATGCATAGCCATGGGTGGTTATAAGCATGGACAGTCGAGAATTATAAATTTTACATTGTAAAAGTATATTCACATTGTGTTCTTCATAAAAAAAAAATAGTTATTACTTACATTTCCAGAAAAATAATCTGAATACAATTTGAAGTATAACATTTATTCAATAAATAATTCAAAATACTGAAATATGAAACCAAATGAAGTAACATAAAGAAGATTGAAAAGAATAATTACATACCAGGCTCCTTCGAAATCGAAGGACGACGGGCGCTTGATAAGCACGAATCCTAGAACTTGTGTGTAAAATTCAACAGACTTTTTCACCGATTTGCACACAAACGATACATGATTTAACGATAACAAAGGCAAGACCGTAATATCATCATCATCATTATCATTATCATTATCATTATCATCTGTATTATTCAAAAACCGGTCGACTTCATCGACGTTCATCTCTTTCCCCATACCTATAGATTGGTGTATGTGAGATTCTGGGTGTAAAAATGTGTACCTACAAGAAGATGGAGCTAGGGTGAATAATACATTTATGATATGGTGGTACATACATACATATATATAGAAGCAAGCTAGAAAATCAGGGAAATTTAAATAAATAAATAAAAAATTAGGAAAAGGTTATTTTGTGATTTATATATTTGTCATTGGTTGATATTTTGTGTCATTAATTCAAAATCCAACTCAATCCAACGTGACACACGATAAAAATTCCGACATGTTATGTTACTAATGATCTTATCCATAATATTAAATAGGAACACGTTTTGAACACTATTTTACAATACAAGTCAAACATAATGAGGCTACCATGTCCAAAATAAGTATACAGATACATAATAAATATGGATACTATGAGCATGTCTCTTGTGAGACGGTCTCACGAATCTTTATCTGTGAGACGTGTCAATCCTACCGATATTCACAATAAAAAGTAATATTCTTAGCATAAGAAGTAATACTTTTTCATGGATAACCCAAATAAGAGATCTGTCTCACAAAATACGATCCGTGAGATTGTCTCACACAAGTTTTTGTCATTTATCATTATATAGAGTAAAATTTATTTTGGTAATCGAATTATTGATTTCTAGATAATAAATTATTAAAATGACTTAATTGATACATGATTATTTAAATTGTGAACTTGAAATCAGGTCACATCAATTTGATTATTATTATTATTAGTAAAATTTTCTTAAAAAAAAAATAGCAGCACAAGACGTGCTACTATAAATGATGTATCGGACCAAAAATTTTACGGAGAGAGTTGAGGACGAATAAAGCAATTTTCCCTTTGCAGCACGTCCCCGGAGACGTCCAATTAGTTCGAGGAATTAATTGCAGCACGACTCAATCCATAATTATCATAAAAAAAATATTTTTCCATAATTATCATTAAAAAAATATTTTTAGCATAAAAAAATTATTTTTTTCATGAGTTGAATTATGTCTGATATTCGTTTCATAAAATTGACTCATGAAACGGTCTCACATGAGTTTTTTTTTTGAATAAATAATTGGGTGAACTTTATGGAAAGTTCAATTAAGTATTTTAAGCTACCTTAATCGTGTTATGTACAAGTTTCTATTTTAAGAAAAATTATTATAGTTGACTATATACATAATTTGAATTAATCACCGAAAATAATTAATTTCCAAAGTATTTAATATCATACACAATAATTATTTCAACTTGCAATAAAATACACATGCAAGTGGCATGAATCATAGATCAAGAATGCATATCGATTTTGCAATTTATTTCAGAAACATAGAATAATTGTGGCTGATGCATATAAATTGTGGATTAATGGGATGTTTCCCTTATTGACCAACCTAATTTTAATATTATCGATTTGTTTAATAGATGTCAATGAGCTAGAAATCTAATTTCAATCAAAATGTAATTTATAGCATATCAGTAGACGTATCGTCGCAATATCAACGTCACGTTAGCACCATATTAACGCAAGACGAGAAGAAACTAACTTGCCAATAAAACCGAAATTTAGTTTTTCACCAAAATTTTAACTTCACAATGCTTTGATGTAAATGTATATGTATTCCGGCGTCCATTGTGGGCTTTTTTTTAGTAGGTTTTTCATAAGACGGTCTCACAGATCTTTATTCGTGAGACGGATCAATCATGTCCATATTTACAATAATAAAAATTAATATATCTGACATAAAAAGTAATATTTTTTCGTTGGTGACCCATATAGAGTATTCGTTTCACAAAATTAACCCGTGAGACCGTCTACACAGGAGTTTTTGTGTTTGNAGATTTGCATTTGATAGATATAAAATATTGATTAATAATTGTTGCTTACACTTTGTAACTTTTGACCACATACGCAAATTGCGTTTCTTAATCGTTTCCTCCCGATTGGTACAATTGGACAACTTAATCAGCCAAAATGTTACAAGTTCAATGATCTTAATTAAATTAATGGATCGAGACTAAGATTGGAAGGGGTTCATGCA
Organism: Primulina huaijiensis; assembly: GCF_012295235.1. Classification (NCBI taxonomy): domain Eukaryota; kingdom Viridiplantae; phylum Streptophyta; class Magnoliopsida; order Lamiales; family Gesneriaceae; genus Primulina; species Primulina huaijiensis. The sequence continues at coordinate 18,128,294 of NC_133319.1, forward strand.
CTTGAAAAAAATACTCTCTTTAATCACGGGAAAAATTGTTGTTAAAACACTGTTGTTAAGTTTAGTCACGTTTTAAAACGTTGTTAAGTTCGCGATGACTCATTGTCGCCCAAGTAGCAACGGGAGTGGGTAAACCGTTGATAAAATAGTAACGGTTTAAGGATTGTATTAAACCATGGCTAATATAGCCATAATTTAAGTTAAATTTTTGTTATTTTAGCAACTATTTTAGTATGATTGTAGGTATATTTAACAACAGTTTAAATTAAACAATTGCTATATTAGCAACTCAAACCGAGGCTAAATTTACCTATGGTTTTTGTAAATTGTTGCACAATTTTTTTTTCTTATATAAATAACTGAATTTTTACTATACAATTTTTTTCTCTAAAATTATAATTTATATATTTTAAATTAATTTGTTTTTGGCAAAAAATTGTATACATATTATTAAGTAAATTCTTGTATGATTAAAATAAACTAAAATCGATAAGTTGATATAAACTAAAATCAACAATCATTCACAACTATGATAGTTAAAAACAAAAAAATAAGTCACACACAACTAACATATCGTACCTAAAAAAAACAATAACATATTGTACATCCAAAAGACCATAGAAATATGACAAAAGTGTAGAACAAAATATCCAATTCACAGTTGGTCTCATCGTCGTCGTACTCGTCGTCGTCTATATCGTCTCTGTTTAAGTTCACGTCCATGTGGTTTGATGATGCACGACCTTGGAAGGATCAGCTAATGAGTGTGGATCTCCCTGCCGTCGCACCCTAGGCTTCTCAAGTGGCAAACCCTAGCCCACAGGTGAACCTCCTCACTTCCATGCTCCCTTGTGAGGATCTGCTTATATGTAGTGAAGCACTACGTGCCGCATGTGATGATTCTCGTGTTGGATTATCGTTTTCTCGCACCCAAGATGCAGCTGAAATTTAAAAATTTTGTTTCGAAGTTCGAAACATTTCTTGGGCGTCGTATGAATTTAAAAATTCATAGGATGTTTAGAATTGTTATTTTTGTGTATATTAAAGCTGACTCCAAACTAGATTTTTAAGCGGAGATAGTCCTTCTTGTATATCTCTTTGAACAAATCTCCCTCATTTGATCGTCAAATTAAGTCAAAGATTAGAGATTTTGTTCTTTGTTTGGATCGCACTAGAGATCTCAAAAAATTTCTATGATTGAGACTAGGGCACCCGAATTTCAGAAATTTGGAGTCGGTGCGGCGGCGGTGGAGGAAGCACTGTCGGCCAAAATTTTTCCTTCAAAATTATGTTAAGGCCGAGAGGTTTTGTGAGGAGAGGAGAAATTTTGTTGTGTATTTTTGTGTTGTGTTTTGTGTTTATGTGTTAACAATCTTTGATACATATTTATTAAAATATACAAGTCTTATGTTACTATGATTCATAATCCTAGTGTCCTTAGGACTCTTAGTTTTCATTATTTAAATTTTTATATTATTATATTATGTATTAATCAACTTTTGATAATTCATGATATATTTTTATACACACATCTTTATATGATCTCCATATAAAGTATATATATACGTATATTAATACATCTATACATGCACATATACTATATGCTTAGACATATTATTTAAAATTAAATAAACATTATTTAATTTCTTTAATTATCTTATTGGTTAATTAATTCTAGACACCTCTATAATCTTTTATGAGAATTTTGTACATAGTAATAGTCACTATTACTAATAATATTATTTAATTAGTAAATAATAGCATTAACTAAATAAATAATTGTAAATTCATTACAATCCCGATCGACGATCTAACAATGCATATGTATCAATGATACAAATCTTGTTCATATAATGAAAAATGAAAAATGAAAAATTGGATGATCAAAATTTCTACTGATCATTTTGGACAACTGCTAGTTTTATGAACTCTTTCACCAAAATAGTCAGTTCCATTGTCCTTACTCAACTAGCAGTTAAGCTAACTTCTACTTGTTCCATCGTATGGAATCAACTTACAAACTCTTTTATAAGCATTCTGTTTTATCTATATCAAACTATAGTCGCCAGGCAAATTCAATTCCTTGAACTTTAACTATCTCAATGAGAACACATAATCCGATACTTGTTTGACCTTCAATTGTTCAGGGATACATCTAATCATTGATTCACATCTTCATCTAATTTAAAATATCATTTATTTTTATTTGCGCTTACCCTAACTGACATAATTCTTTTTATCAACACCTTGTGTAGTGCCCAAAAATTAGTGCACGTAAACCTCATGCATTATTAAATTAATTAATTTATTTAGTTAATAATTTAAGAAATGCATGCTATGTGTTAAATTACTTTAAAAGTATATATATTGTAAGGTCCAAAATGCGATAACGTAATCCAACTACATACAAATCTAGGAAAATGAAAAAAATGTTTAATTAAATTATTATAATTGGATTGATTAAATGTGGTAGGCATGCTTATATGTTTAAAATGTGATTTCTATTAGAATGCATAAAATTATGTTTTCAAGGGTTATTCGAGACATGACCAAGGAACGAAGACCGGTGATTGAAAAAAGAGAAAATATTTTTATTAAAAGATTATTTTTAATTATTTAATATACTACATATTTAATAAGTGATTTTCGAAAATGGTGTTTTTGAGGTGTTTTTACACGTCGAGTCGTATTTTAAATCAGTAGAAGAAAATAAGGACTTTTTGGAGGTTCAGTTATTATTTTCGAAAATTTTTCTAAATTAAATAATTTTCCTACATTATAATAGGCCTAATGGACCTATTATACTAAATATTATTGGGCCTAACTTTCTATCCAATTATTTATATCAAAATATGAAGTTTCTAAACCACAAAACTTTCTAGCTTTGCTCTACCAGGATAACATCATGTACGTTATGAAATCACTTATTGTCCACATCAATGCTGCCCTCATAGTGAAATTTCTATTTGTGTGAATGTAGTATGTAGCAACACCATCATACCAAAGTTTCTGAAGTTCTGTAGTCAATGGTTGCAGGAAGACATCAAGTTTATCCTTCGGGTTCCTTGGTCCAGGGGCAATTACAGAGAAGAACATGTATTCATATTTCATACATATCCAAGGTGACAAATTATACAGGGTTAAAATGACATGCCATGATGAGTATTGTTGACATATCTGGCCAAATAGTTGGAAACCATCGACTGAAAGCCTTAACGCACATTTTGAACCTCTGAAGCAAAACATGGGTGTATTGCATCAAAATGACGTAATGTGAGAGAATCAAATGGGTGTGTCATTGTTTCGATCTCAGAATGGTGGTTGTGATGCCATCGAAAATGTGAAGCTGTAGCAGATGAAGCATACAACCGCTATGGACGAGGGATGATGGGAGAATAATGCATTTTCTTGTATGGAGTCTTCTTTTTAGGATTATGAGGCTCACGCTGAATGAGTTTGTATTGACAATGTTTACATATCTTACATTCAGTCACGTCAACATCTAAATTCTAGTAAATCATGCAATTGTTTTTATAAGCATCAATCTTCCCGACTGGTAGACTGATGCTTTTTATAAGTTTCTCCGTTGCATAAAAACTATCGGCAAATTGTTATCAACATGACATAACCCTGACATTAGCTGACACATGTCATCAAAATATCTTTTTGACATGTTGTGCTCATGTATCATATTTAATAACCACGGAAGAACGAAGAACAACGAGTGACCACGTGGATTTCTGTCACCTGATTTCTTTTTAGCGGATTTTATCATGTCATACAATCCTTTGATGCAGTTGTTAGGGCTTTATGGGGAATCATTTTGATCTATGGATTGGGATTGACCATCGTCACAAAAATTTGGCATTTCGTATTGAAGATTTTCTTCTGCATTCAAATTTTTCTTACATATAATTCTGAATATTGGGATCAACATTTCTGAATTGGGTTTCCACAGCTATGTTCCAAAACCGGGGAGATGTAGACGATGAAGCATCTAGATTGATATTTGGAAATGAAGGGCGAACATACTCTTCCCCATGATGATGCCAATTGTAATAATTGGGTATAAATCTATATCGACTTAAGTGTACCTTGATTGTATCCTCATATAGAAATTTTTTTTTGACACTTTTTACGGTCATATGGACAATTCAACGATATATCACAAACCATTAATCCAAATGACTAGCGATAAAAGTGGTTGGAAAGCCAACTCAATTATCTAGAAATTATACTTGAGGCATGTCGAGTGATTTCGGATGTTATCGAGGCGAAATGGCAGTCGCAATATCCGACCAGCCAAACATCGTCGAGCCGTACGACTCGATAGATCAGCTATGGTATTTTGGCGATTTCTCTTAGCTCAATTATCATAATGAAACAATTCAACATTCATTATAAAGATACGGCAATGATCTACAAATGATCTTCAAAGGTTGAAGTCTGAATTGAAGCTTAAGAAGCTGATAATTTGCAATATAATTGCTAGTTCTGCACAGGTTGCAGAAAGAATTCAAGCATGTATAGAGTCCAGTATTTCGAGCATATCTCTCTCATATGAACTCAAAATTGAGTGATTTGTAATTTTATTAAAATCTAAGAAAAAGGGTTACAACATTCATGTTTAGCACTTTTCCCAGAAATAAAAAACCAAGAGCTATATTCCCCGGCTTAGACCACGTTTCACTCAACCAATTTACTCATTCAACTATTTTGCTCATCCGACTGGTTCATTCATTCAACCTTTTGCTCCTTGAACTCGACCGCACCAGCAACTGCAACAAATTCAAATATGGTCGTTGCAATGTCAGAAATAATACAGAAACTTTGACAACAGTCATATTTTTGTGTCTAACTTATATATCACTCCCGGGGGATAAATATACATCTTGAAAATCAAATACAAGATTTTTAAGAGAATTCAAAATATGTGCAACCTACATGAAGAAATTAGTTAAAATGATATCAAGCCTATGAAGGAGATTCTAAAGAGATTATATTAGCTTAGTGAGATCTTTTTCCCTTGAGTCTGGGGATACATTTGAGAGTATATATATTGTAATGAATTAATTTATTCACACACAATTACTCATATATAGAAGATAGATGGGTTTCAAAGTTTAGTTAAATGATAGTTTTCACTTAAAGACATTAAAAATTGTGTTTGTAGTTTTGGCATAAAAGAAGTTAAACATTATACGGATTACGAAGTTGCAACCTACAATCGATAGTATTTTTAGAGTTTCGATTAGACAAGGGATAAGTTCTAAGTCAAAATGAGTTTTTAAGGCCCAAGGGCCTACCCCTTTTGGATCCTGCAATCACAACCCTCATGATAGCCATGACACCCTACTCACAGAACTCCCCACACCTGGTTGTGGAGTACGTGCTTCCCCGGTTTCAAACCCAAGACCTCGTCCAGGCCATAAGTACTTGGATTAAAGAAACCTGTAACCAATTGAGCTAGTGTACTTGAGGCCTGGACTCGTCTTAGGTTCGAAACCTGAGAGACTCCACAGCCAGGTGTGGGAGTTATGTGAGTAAGTGTCGCATGTGCTATCATGAAGGCTGTGATTAAAGGACCTAAAAGGTTTAGACCCACGGACCTTATAGAGTTTGTACAAATGGTTGTATAAATCAAAGTCTTCTAGTGAACTCTTCCAAAGGAAAGAAGGGGTGATATATGAGTAATTAATATTTGAATAATCATAAACAAATTCGTGTATATTTATTTCTCACATTTATTTACTTTTGATACTGTTTTTTGGTAAGCATAGTCGAAACATTTTGTGCTTTTCAAATACCAAAATATTGCATATAAAGTGTTTGATAAAACGTTTCAACCAAAGCATTCTTATTATTTAAACTTGCATACCTTTTAAATTCTTTTCAAAACGTTTAATCGATTTTTAGAGGGATTATTTGAGTTTATTCCGCTTAATTTTAAAAACAAATTCGATTTAATTTCTCAGTGCTAGATTCGTTTTTGAAAATTTCAAGAATGAGCTATTGTAGCTCTTTTTATTGGCAAAATTTTTTAAAAAGCTTATTCACCCTCTCTGTAAACTCTAACTCAATCCTAACATACTTCGATATCACATCTCTCTCTGTTTTTTTTTTTTTTGAGAAGACCACAAATGCATTCATATTAAGACAAAAAGTCTTCTTATACAACACTAATAAACCAATGTGGACAATCACTATTACACCATTCAATATTCATCCCGGATTGAAGGGCGAAGTGAGCTAGTTCATGCCGCCTCATTTGCCGTCCTCATATGTTTGATAAAAAATAATTTTTGACCTTTAAGGATGTCCTTAATTTTCGTAATTATGGCCCCTTCTGGACAAGCTCATCTTCGAAATGACTCACATCCTTCACCATGAATCTGAGAATAAACACACATTTGATATCCTCGTTCAAGACAGAAATCCAATCCCAACCGATTAACTAGAAACTTTGTTTTTTTCATCGAACCTGCATGGCAAACAGCACAAGCCTTAACACCTACCAAAATTCCTGAATGGTCTCGATACCTTCTCCAATGCTACATAAATTCATAGTCGCATTGAGGCTTGCATCCACGTTGACTCTTGTATGGTCCCTCCTCGGTGCACTCCAAACCAGTACTGAATCACCCAAAATTGAAGAGTTCGAAGTAGCATTCACCCGACTAGTCTTCCGGAAGATTATTAATAGAGGAAACACCCGATCAATCTTCACCAACCCATGATTTCGGTTATAAGCATGTGTTATTTTGCACGATTCCACGCACATTGCTCACACTATAATTTCATAAATTTCCAAATCGTTCTTTTTTAAAACTTCAGCAGCACCAAGACATGATCCAGAAAAGTTTCTAACTTCAATTTGCTATTCCAATATATAGAGTTTTTCCACACATGTTTTATCACATGGAAAAATTACAAACAATGATTTGTGGTCGCAATATTAAATTTGCACAAAAGACACATACATTAGTTGGGACGTAGTTCAAAGATAAGTTGGCAGCAGTAGGTATATAATTTTTGGAAGCTCGCCACATAAATGTACGGATTTTGGAGGATTGCCAACTTCCACAACAGGTTCCACCAAGCTTGATGAGGATGAGAAGATTGTGACTGTGGAGGTGCCATGTCATTCATCTCCGTAAGATAACCGGATTTGACATAATAGATTCCACTGGGACTCCCTTTCCAATATTTAACATTGGCACAAGCCCTGCGATTCAAAAGGATATCAAGGACTGCTTCAGCTTCAAAGGTGGGAAATATCAGCCGCACATCTATTTAATCCCAAGTGCCTAAATTTGTTATCAAGATATCCACTTTCTTTGTATTGTCCACCGATCCATGGTTCAGATTTTATTGTAATGGATTTAACATCTCCAACTCTCCAACACATCCCCTTTCCAATAATGAATCGACTCCAAAAGATGGATTACCACACATAAAATGTATTAGAGCCTAGCCATGCACACATGTTTGAGTGGCTAAAATGTTGAGCCTTGTGCACTTACGCCAACAAAGACTGTGGAAATTGAATTAGTCTCCATACATGTTTTGTTATGAGATATTTGTTAAAAGCAATCAAATTTCTGAAACCAAACCACCAAGACATTTTGGTTTGCATAGACCGACCCATCCAATGCATACCCCTCTCGTCACTCTTATCTGTCCACCTGAATATTGCACCATCTGTTCAGTGTTCTGAAAAATGCTAGCTAGGAACCTAAAACATGACATAGCATAAGACAATATCGCTTGAAATATTGATTTAATAACAACTTATCGCCCTCCCACAAAGAAAAATATATGGTTACAACTTCAATTTTATTACAAATGTGCTCCCTCGGATAAGAAAATTTAATACGCTTGTTCCTAAGAGAGAAAGTCGGTAGCCCCAAATATAATTCATGGCGCAACACAAGCTCAACTGATAACACCCTTTTAATATCATCAATTGTCTATTCATTTGTACTCGGGCTAAAAGTAAGCGATGATTTTTCTTAATTAATCATTTGTCCAGAAGCTTTTCATATATGTGTAGACAATGCCGCAGTTGTAAACAGTCCTGTCTAGTTGCTCGAAAAAATATCATACTGTCGTCAGCAAAAAAATGTGAAATAGTAGGGCTGGTCCTTGAAATCTGCACTCTGTTGAGTAATCTCTTCTTCAATGCATTTGAGATGATTGACGAGAATCCTCATGCAGACAATTCAAACAGATAAAGAGAAAGAAGAACTCCCTATTGTAAACCTCTCCATGGCAGCATCGTACAACTGATTGATTGGTTAATTCAGAAAACTTAAGAAACCGACTTTACACACCTCATAATAAGGCTAACCCAAGATTCAGAAAATCCCATCTTTATCATCACATTGTAAAAATTTCATTATTTGTCATATGTTTTACTCATGTCAAGTTTAATTGCATATCCAGTCTTTGCTTTCTTATTATTTCGGATCCGTTGCACACATTCAAATCCCACAATCACATTATCCACAATCAATCTACCAGAATATAAGGCACTCCGATAAGGATCAATTATCTGGGCAAGGATAGGCCAAAATCTATTCGTGATGGTACACACCACAATTTTATAATAGGTGTGAGACTTATTGACCTAAATTCTTTTAAGGATTTTGGCTCTCATGCCTTTGGAATCAACGCTATGAGAGTTGAATTCCAATCTGTCTTATCACCTTGTCCATTAAGAATTGAGAGAGTTGCTGAAGCAATATCGGTACAAATCTCCGGCCAGAGTTTTTGGTAAAAGAAGGTTATGAACCCATCCAGAACTGGAGCCTTCGAATGGTGCATATCAAACACTGCTTCGAAAATCTCCTTTGCTATAGAACTTTCACGAAGATACTCATTCATATGCTTATCAACCACAACATCCATGAAATTAGTTGCTTCCTCAATCTCCTGCAAAGATGGATTAGAAGTAGAAAATAGGTTAGCGAAATACCCTATGGTCATATATGCTAAGATTTTTTCATCAGAGCACCATACTCCGGATGAGTTAAAGAGCCATTTAATGAAGTTTTTCTGTCGTCTAGAAGATGCTGAAGTAGAAGTATTTGGTATTATGGTCCCCTTGATTCAACCAATTAATTTTGGATCTCTGTTTCCCATGCATTTCTTTTTGTTACGATAGTTTCTCAATTTAATTTTCCAGCCGTCAGATCCTTGAATTATTGTCCCTTCCATTCTGTGGTAGCATCAAATGATTAAGATCCTCACGCAGAGTTTTAGTTTTTTTACCCTACAGTTTAAAACGGTCGTCTGCCCTATCTTTCAAATCCCCACTGCAATGAGATAACTTGGATGGAAAACTGTCATTCACATTCATCCTTCCTCAACTCTTAAGAAAATACTACGAAAAATCATCTTTCAGTAACCATTTGTGCTCAAACGTAAATCTATTCCATTGGGGATTTGAATCCATTGACATGTTTAGAAAATAGGTCTATGATATGATCCCATGAATACTTAATTCTATGATTTCGTTGTTGTGAACATCGTACGCCACTATAAATTACTTAGAAATCAGTTCAGATAAGTGTGAATGTCGTCACCGCTTTGCCTTTTGTTGCACCAAGTAAAAGGCTCCCCTTTATACATAAGATCTTGGAGACCGTTGCCTTCAATAGCCTTGGAAAAGCCTGCATTTGTGTGCTTGGTCTTAAGGATTTTCCTAATATTTTTGATTCAAATAAGATCTCATTAAAATCCTCTCCAACAACCCACAAAATATGTTTCAGTTCATGAATCCCTGCGAGACCCCTAATTAGCTGCCATGATGAGTTCCTTAAGGCCACAGCTGGATTAGCAAAGAATCCTGTAAATATCTATTGTGTCAAATCCTTCTTAACAATACAGTCATTGTGTCCCTCCAAATATGATTGGATGTGCACATTTAATAGGTCTTTCCGCATAAGTATAAGGCCCCCTCTATGTCTATTGCAATCCACAAAGAACATGCCAATAAACTTAAATATATTCCTCCAGTTTCCGCACTATGATGCCACCAACATTTTTTTCACGAACGAAAATTTAAAAAAAAGTTACATTCGGTGAGTAAACACCTAAATTCACGGATTGCACGGTGGTTCCAAAGCCTTGGTGCATTCCAAACCAAACAACTCATTGAGCTCGGCGGTGTGGCTGCTTTTCATTATCAGTTATCGCAGTATCATCGAATTTCTGATTTCCACTGGAGCTTAGCTGATTAGTTGCTGATCTTTTCAAAGACTCTGTACTCAAAAGGTCCTTAGCAGGTTTCATTTCAAGAATTTGTTCCCCACGTGCCCTTCTTTTCCACTTTACCTTACCAGTTATAATAAATTTCTCTTTATGTGCCTTTTCATTCTCATCCCTTGCTAAGATTACTTCTCTTTCTAAAACCATATGATCACTTGATCTGAGATTCTAATATTATGTTGGTCTTCATCACGAATTTGTTTTTCGCCTGCAGCACTCGTCCCTGGAGGATTCAGTACCTACAGTTTTAGCCGCAGTCGCAACGATCGTCATTTGTTCGTAACGTTCATCATTGGCTCCCTTTGAAGGATGACTAGGAGATCCAAATCTTCTAGGACTATGGGATGAGTTAGATATAAATTTCCTCTCCCCTGAACCATTATCAGCACGCATCCAACTACCACAAGGAAGCTCATTTCCTTCTTCCTGCTTATCCTCACATTCCCTTATAACATGCCCCAACCAGCCACACTGATATAAAAAAGGACGGAGACTTCAATATAGTAGGATGATGAAAATATCCTCTTGAGAAAGTTCTGGACGAACCCATATGCCTTGCTTCCGTGGTCTATTAGTAGCCAAGATCACCCTAATTCTAGCAAACTTCCCCGTGCCTCTTCTATCCTCACCTGAATTGACTTGAACAACCCTTCTTATACACTCGCCTATATTCCTGAGAATAGACGTATGCATAAACGCTAAAGGCAAATTATGTCATCGGAACCATATTGTTATTTCATCAAACACCATATCCGAAGAGTGTTGAAAACCAGTCGGTGTTTTAAACAATACAAGGTCTTTGAAAAACGTCCCAGGGCTATCCAATATCACATGCCTTTTATCTAGATTGGAGTCAAACTCCATAAGCAAAAAGTTCTCCCCAATCACCCCGATCTTTACCCGTTTTCGCCTGCAAGATGCATGGCATTTGGGCTTGAAAAGTTTCCCAATTCACTATCTTTGGAGAGAAAACCTTAGCGATCAGGCAAGACTCCAATCGATGTTGCCCAATAGACGCCATATCTGTTGGAATTATAATCAGCTCCTCAACATCACATGCATAGTGTTTCAGAGAACTAATACGTTTAGCAATCTCCTCCGGGCTCCGAGTCCATAGATTATAATTCAACACGAAGTTCCAAAATGAAAGATCAAATCCCTACAAAAAGTGTAACTAAGAATCCAAAACAACGTGTTTTGGTTTAATGATCAAAACCCATAAAATCTTGGAATCCAGGATTAACTTCCCCTGATAATATCCCATATAATGCTTCTGATAGATGGATCATGTTTATATGATTATCAGAAACCTAGAGAACTCTCATAAACCATTTTTATGCCTGAGAAATTGAAAAAAACCTCAAACTCAAAGAACCATCGAAGGGTCTTTTCCATCACATAAATGTATAATAACTGTTTGGAAGGTAACTGATTTGGTCTTAAAAATTGTTCTTATATTATATAAAAAAAATTGGTTATATATTTAAACCTATTTTGAATTTTATTTTATAAGTCATCAAAATTTAATTTTAGAACAAGAAGTTCATTTTAGTATAATTTTTGTCTTTTTTATCTTTGGAGCGATTATATGACGACGGAATGAACTATATCAACTCGCAACATAGCACAAGTGTTGCATATGACACAATTTTATATTTCAACACAAAAACTCATATTAGATTGTGTTATAAGTCAATTTTGTGATATTAATCTTCAACTCGACTCTATTTATAAAAAAATATCACAATTTTATATTAAAACTATTAATTTTTAATTTAAATATGAATCGGATTGATTTATATCACAGAAATAAAAATAAATTCATAAGATGGTCACATTATATATCCAAATAATATTTTTAAGACCAATCAGCTTTTATAAAATAGTAACGACAAGCAATATTACTAGTCCTCGAAAGGAAATATAATTATACTGTAGGTGCAAAAAAGATCGATGTAACAAAATCAAAATTAAAATTCGAAGGAATTTCCCAATCCAAAGTGAAGATAGCAACACGATCTTGATTCCTCATATATCTGGTTGAATACTTTTCGTGTATATTTATGATTCCCAGTTGACGAATTGTTACCAGAAACGTAATCACACGGATTGTACTTGTCGGGGCTGCGAGTGGCTTTGGGTTGTTGCCAATCTATCCCCCAAGAACCCCAGTGGAGGAAAGTCTCAGCTTGGTAAAAACTATTTACTGCCAATTACTCTTCCGATCCACAAAATTATATGCGAAAATCCCATTTCACAGCTGTGCTTTCGTCACTGCCAGCCAGCCATTTTATCAATCTTTCGCTCATGTCCATCGCCGACAGCGACAAATCTTTCCTTAAAACATCAGAGGGAATCCCATTTCAATTGAATTCTTTTGTGCGAATCTCATTTCAGGATCCTCTCTCAGTGTAGTTTTACTGGGGTGGAGTTGGAGTTCGAGTTAACCCGAAAATTTGGGGGAAAATAGAGAACCCATTTGTTTGGTGCAATTTTTTGTTGTCCAAGTGGTTTACGATGGGTTTACGATAGATTGGTCTTCTGGGTTTTTTGTGCTTTACTGTATATAGTAAAGATGGCAGCTTCGGATATGAGTTTGGCGGCTGCGGCTGCAGATTCGTATAAGGGGATGTCATCTGATAATATAAAAGGGCTAGTTTTAGGTTTGTCTTCCAGCTTCTTCATTGGGGCGAGCTTCATTGTTAAGAAAAAGGGACTAAAGAAAGCAGGTGCTTCCGGCGTCAGGGCTGGTAATTTTTATTGGCACTTTATCTGTAACTGTTTACTTAATTTATTCTCGCTTCAATTTCGGAAATGTTGAAAATTGAGCAAGTGGAGGCGTTTTGAATTTTTTCTGGAGATGTTTCAAGTGTTTTTTGGATTTGGAAGTGTTGGAAGTGCTGCTATTTTGCTAGATTGTACTTTTGGTAGTATCTTCTTGATCGTGATTTTGTTTGCATGATGAACAAATTTGAAATTGCTGCTCAGATCAATCCCAGGCAGACGTGTCCTGTATCGAGTTTGAATTCCTTGAAGTCCTGTATTGGATATGTTACCTGACATGGAAAGATCTGTGGGCATCAACCGGCTAACCCAAAACCTTTAGTTTCGCGTTTTTGTTTGCCCAATTCGAGGGTGTTAAGCATTGTTAGATTGCTAATTAGCTCTTTATTGAAACAGTTTTAGGAAGACCAGGCAGAATTTATTTTCAAGAAGCCATGGTTTTGTAGTTTGACTTCTTGGATTTAGTGTTGGTGTCTTTAGTAGAATGTCTTGATTAGCGGCGATGAAGTTTGAATCTGATTGTTATTTTTTGCAACTTCCTTACTCGTTAAAACCTTCATTAACACTCAATATAATTTACTGAAGTAGTTTTATGGGTGAACTGATTTTGTTGGGTGAGTGAAGTATGCTATATGTTTGGATTCTAGAAACTGCTGATATACTTGAAGATGAGACAGCATTTTATTTTCTTAGACTTGAGTTTAATTTGGCTTTATTTTGTCGGGCAATGCTCATTCAATGTCTCCTACTTGGTGCCTGTCATCCTGATAAGTTCCGTGAGATGAACATTCAGGGAGTCAAGCAATTTAATAATCATAGTATAATTTATTATTACTAATTCCATCACCTAAACCAAGAGCAACCTTTATGTAAGCAACATTGGCTTTTTGTTATGGCGTGTGTTGACTTGTCACAAAAATTATTGGATGAAACCACTGTTCACAGACCAGCATCATGAAACAGTTTTCTAACTGCTTCCTTAAGGAGATAAATTATGAGAGTCTTTAACATTGTAGATATTGCAGCTTCCATTTTCATATCAACAGTAGGTAAAAAATGAGCGGAGTTGCTGTGGGTAACTTACTGTTATAGATTATTATGTCGTCAACTTTCTGCCTATTCAGAAGCATATCAAAAAGTTGCACTAAGTCAAATGCAGCAATGGTTCATTTGTTGAATTGTCTTTTCTGTTTACTGGAGCTAATAAAAAAAGTGCAGTATCGTACTGCTGTTAAGTTTTGGAAAAGATTACAGCAATAAGTCGTGGACATACTAATGATGGCATAGGATTGCTGTTATTTCCCAATATGTATGATTGCAGAGGATTGCTGTTATTTCCCAATAGTAGTTTGTGTTAGCCACTATTGTAGTGATAACACATCTTTCGTATAGCCAAGTGCTTTTTTCACATTGCTTGTAATTTATTTTATAATTAACATGCATGTCATCCTACCTTTTGTTGCCTGAGATATTTGCTTTTTGGTCAAATTTTCTCCTTGAATCTCTGTTTAAATTTTTCTCATAATATTTGTTTTCTGCAGGAGTTGGAGGATATTCATATCTATATGAGCCACTATGGTGGACAGGCATGATAACAAGTACGTCTATTCTATTTGTTTCTCGATTAAGTTGGAGATAGTTTGACAAGTATATTTCAACTGAACAACATCATTTTACATGTAGCACTCATGGTAATCCGAAAAAGAAACTAATATTTTTTTTTCTTTTTTACCATGGAGTCAACTGACGAAGTTTGTTTAGTTGCTCCTGCATATATATCAAGAAAAACTAGATATTTATCCTTGTTTGATCTACTGCATCAAATCATCATGCCTTTATTCATCAGTATGTGGATGAGATTGTTAATATTGATATATGTTGTGATTTTTAAAAGAAATGATTAACCCCACTGGACATCTAAAGATTATATTCTTTACTGTATTCAATGAGTGATTGTGATGGAGATGATTGTTCTCATTTTATGCTGACATTTTTTGGCCTTATGATATCAGTAGTTGAGCTACCGAATTTAACGTTGGTGTCTCTATAGTTTGGGGACCCAAGGACTTGTTTGATCTTCTCCCATTGTATCTCTCACCACACATATTGTATTAGTGATGATGTGTTGATACTGGCATGGAAATACCGAGCTCATATTGGTGGGGTTAATGGTTATTCTTATCTAACTGTAAAGTTGATTGCTTTTCTTGAGACATTTAAACAATTAGAATGACCAGAAGAATGAATGAATGTTGTATCTCTTATTCTAATGGCTTGTATTAAAACCAACATGTCAATGTGCTAGTAGCCTGTACAACATGTATCTCCATAGGACCTTCTTTCTCAAATTGCCTTTGTTAATGGTCATTCGCAAGGGATGGCTGTCAAGATTTGGGGTGCATAGCCCTGGAATTTGTTGAATGTTGGTCATGACTAGGGTTGCATACTGAAGCTCCATTTGTTGGTACAGTTCGGAGCTTGAAAGCTTTTGTTATCAGTTTTCAGCTTGAAATGAATGGTATAGAGAAGCAAGATTTGTCATTGGCATATGATAGTTTTATCATGTAAACATCTTGATAAATTTTGGAAGATATCATTTCATTAGTGATTAAATGAATGAGAATCAGTGCCTTTCATGTGTGTTGGTTTATGGAGAGGAATCACGTGTATGGTAAAACTCTTGGGGCGTGCTTGGTAGGATCCTATTCTATATATTTATGCTTGGTAAAACATTGAAATGAAAATACTCAATCCAATGGGAATGACTATTCTCGTGTTAATGGGAATGGTCATTCCATCCATTTTAGACGAGAATGATCATTTCCACTCTCAATACTTACATATTTCACCTTATTTAGTTTAACTAATTTAAATCTATATATTCATAATAATGATAACAATAATAATAAATAATATATATTATCATTATTATTTTACGTACTTTTATTTTTATAATAATTATAATAATTATAATAATAAATAAAACATTATATAATAATAAATAAAAATTGTATAAACAATAATAAAATAATATATACATATATTAATAATAANTATTATTTTAACAATAATATAATAATAACAACAACAAGAATATTTCTTGAGAAAATTTTTAATTAAAAAACATTTGATTATTAAATATAATTCATTATATTTCTTTTAGTACCAATCATTGTAATGAAATATAACTATAATTCCATTCATATCTCCATTCCATTCCAAGATTGATTCTGTTCATGTTTTATTCCATTAATTCATATCAATCATGCCCTGGATATATTGGGGTTTTTGACATATTAGATAAGAGTTACAGCCTTGCTAGGTTCAATGTTGATATGTGGCCTGAAAGAGAATTTGATCACTTATATATTAGAGCAATTTGAAGTTGGAAGTGGCTGAAGTAATGACGTTGTGTTTTTTGAATTTTGTTCCATAGATTGGCACCTTTGCGTGGCCGGAAGTTATTGGTTTCAATCCTCCCATAAGTCCTTTTTGGTGGTGGTTTCGAATACTTCTTTATTCCTGTGGCGAGGGGCTTGGGGGAGTAAGATACCATAAAAGAGCTTAATGCTAGTATAAAAACTGTACTGACTGGAAGCAGTGTATCGGTGAGATGTTTTCAACTGAGCCAGTCTCTGTGAAAGGCGGTGAAGAGGAAACATAAAAATTTCTCTACTTGGTGAAAGCCATATAAAAGTTGAGAGAACGACTGGATTTCAACCACTGGAACCTAGTGACATTAAGCAGACAGTTGTTAAATAACCTGATATACTTGTTCACATTTGAGTGGAAAGCCAACCCCTCAAATACAATATTCCATCGACTTACTCATTATTAACTGTTCTAGGGTAATTATGATATTGTCATGTTCCCTTGTCACGCTCATTTCTGTTTCTTATTGTACCCTCCCTTCTTCTAATTTAATCAATTATTTTTTGTTACCATTCTTTTTTTTTTATACCCTTATAAAATAAAATCAACATAGAAAAACATTTTGAATTTAAGCAGTATTGTCAGCCTGTTATATTTCTAAAACTGAGAATTCTTTTTGTTTATTTTTGGTCGGGCAGTGATTGTCGGAGAAATCGCAAATTTTGCGGCTTATGCATTTGCACCAGCAATTCTAGTGACCCCTCTTGGAGCTCTCAGCATTATTATCAGGCATGATATCGTTACAGAGACATTAGTTGACTTTGTTACAATGCCTTGTTTGTTAGTTGATTCGTGTGAGTATTGCAGTGCTGTACTTGCGCACATTATTTTGCGGGAGAGGTTACACATTTTTGGTATTCTTGGCTGTGTTCTGTGTGTTGTGGGCTCCACAACCATTGTCTTGCATGCTCCACGAGAACGTGAGATTGAATCTGTGAAAGAAGTCTGGGACCTTGCCACTGAGCCAGGTAACTTCACATTTTGGCTTTCTTTATTACTTGGTTGATCATACTGCGGCACTCTTCTCTATCTTTTTTATGCCATGTTCCCTACTGAGCATATATGTTACATCTGTCCTGCAGCTTTTCTCTTCTATGCATCTCTGGTGATGGCAATTGTCCTCGTACTTGTATTTCATTATATCCCAGAATATGGACAGACACATATAATGTTTTACATTGGTGTTTGTTCACTAGTTGGCTCCTTGTCGGTAGGTATTTCTTATAGGATAATTCGTTCCTTCTCAAGTTATCTGTCTTTTCATTCAGTCAAATCAAGAAAATAAGAAATATAGAAAAGCTTTTGTTTGTGTAGTTTCTGTAAATATTAATACTGTGAACGCTGACTTTGCAGGTCATGAGCGTAAAAGCACTAGGAATTGCTTTGAAGTTGACATTGTCAGGAATGAATCAGCTAACATATCCCCAGACGTGGGCTTTTGCTATAATTGTTGGTACTTGCGTGGTTACTCAAATGAATTACTTAAATAAGGTAAAATAATATCAGTTATTTCTTTATTACCGTGTTGATGTGTCTGTTATGTTTTAAAGCAATTAGCAACACCATTACTACCATGCGGGTTCGTCCTTAGGCGTGGTTATCTCAGAAGATAGGACTTTATCGGTTTATCCGTTCATGCCAGTTATATTGATTTAGCCATCAACTTTTGTTTGGTTTTTCATTCTGTTGGGAGTCTGTTTGTCCGACTACTTGAACAAAGAGAGAATTCTCAAAATTTTCCAACTTTATTTCTACTGACTTTGCATGTACATATCTAATACTGGCTGTTTTTTTTTCTCTAATGCCATAGATTTTCTCCTGTGGTATTGCAAGAGGTAGTTTTGGATGACGTCCCTGTATAAACTTTCAATTTTCTAATCTATTGTAAATCTAAATGCAGGCTCTTGACACATTCAACACTGCTGTAGTTTCACCTATTTACTACGTAACGTTCACATCCTTAACTATATTGGCAAGTGTGATCATGTTCAAGGTAATTAATTATTCATCTCAATGGATTAATTAATATTAAGAATGTTATTTTGGTCGTATAATGGTTTCATAATAAACAAATGTAAAACTGCCATCGTTGTTCACAATATCCAATCTCAGTTAAAAAAGTTATATTGTTGGGGGGAACCATATACTCGAGGGCTTGTAACGAGGAAACATGAATACCATGCACACAATCATGTTTTTCGGCCAGATAAGGAGTGGAGATTTCTCCTACTGTCCCTTATGGCTGTTTGTATGTTACTGTGATCAAGATGAGGTCCTTTAAACTACTACATGGCTTGAAAACTTAGATTTGCACCATTCTGTCACAGGTGCTTGGTTCTATAAATATTTCTGAAAATTGATGGAACATAAATATATAAGCTATTTGAGGAAATATGTGAAGTCCATGTAGTTTATTATGAATTATTGGCATCATTGGTTACCTACCATTTCAATCTGCACACTCCATTAATTTTTGTTCTGGGCAAATTGTAGAACACAATGTAGTTAAAAAAAACATCTTGCTGGATCTTTTGTGCTTTCCCGTGAATAATTCGTTTTAGACAGTTATACTCAAATGGGCAATAAAACGCCAGTGATGTAATGAAACTTCATGATATTATGATTGACAAGGTTTTGTTTACCATGAACAGGACTGGGACAGGCAGAATCTAACCCAGATTGTTACAGAAATGTGTGGCTTTGTGACTATTCTTTCCGGAACCTTTCTTCTTCACAAAACAAAAGACATGGCTGACGGTATACACTATTTAATATTCTAAGTTCTAGCTCAGAGTTGATGAAATCTATGCAAAACTTTTCAAAATTTTTGGAACACAATTCTGATCAACGAGCATATAATTGGCGAACTTGTTTATGGAAGCACTCGATCTAAACTATCTAGTTTATAAAGCAGGAGTTTTTGCTACTTCTTATCCAAACACACTCCACTGTAAGTACTTGGTGGTTTTCTGATCCATATCTTGTTGTAGGTTCTTTATCTATGAGCATGAAACTTCCTAGATACGCTGACAATGAGGATGGTTTTGGTAGAGAAGACATTCCCCTACGGCGCCAGGAATCATCAAGAACATGATGTATTTTTTCCCACATTTATTTTTTTTTTGTATTTTAACTTGTAACTCTTTTTTGTCGAAATAGAGCTCTTTGGGGAATATACCGCAGAAGAAGTGTATTTTATCAATACTGGATCAGTCCTCACTGCCAATTTTACATCGATGAGTTGCAAAAAAGAGTGAACATTTTTTCATGTTTTTTCCGGAGGTCCGGAGAGAAATAAACCCAAGAAGCTAAAAAAGATATCTTTGTGCAATTGCAATAATCGGGTTCGACTCATAGTTATTCTCGACGGTGAACATGTTATAAGAAAAGTGTAATATATAACAAGGTGCACCCTGGATTGATAAACCTTTTGAATCTGCCAATATCTCTTTGTTAGTTGGGAGAGAGTTTGTTTTCAATGAATATTTTATCATTTCTTGCTACGAAACCCGTAAAAAAGGTTGAATAACATTTTTGAAATATAAATGAATAATCGTTAAGAGATTAAGCTTTGTTTTAAAGTAGATACCAAAAGCTTACTTCGGCCAAAAAAAAAAAAAAAAACCCCATAAATAAAATGTTTGATTCAGTCCAAACCATAATCTGAAATCATGTTCTAAATTTACATGCCAAGTAGGAAAATTTTGTAATTTATTTCAAACTTTTATCTCACTATTTTATGCATTTTATCAAATATTTCGATAGAATTCAAATTGATCGAAATGTAACATAAGTATTTTATATATGGCAAAAACTTGTGTGAGACGGTCTCACGGATCGTATTTTGTGAGACATATATCTTATTTGGGTCATTCATGAAAAAATACTACTTTTTATGCTAAGACTTAAGAGTATTACTTTTTATTGTGAATATCGGTAGGGTTGACCCGTCTCACAGATAAAAATTCGTGAGACCGTCTCACAAGAGACCTACTCTTTATATATTAACTGTCGAATATTGAATTTTATACTTATACTACTTTCATCTATATAGTTTATTTTAGGTTTGCATTAGGGGTGACAATATATACCGATTTGATTTTATGAAAACATATTAAAACTATATCATTTTAAATAATCTTATATAACTTTAATATATGTTTTTACTATAATAGTTGAGTTTTTTTTATTGATTAGATATTTAATACTATGTTATCGAATAATAATTATTCTTAATAGTAATAATAAACAATAAAAATATTAGTATTAAACATGATAAGAGTACTAACTACTAATAAGTAATAAGAAATAAAAATATTTGATAATAAGATATATATATTATTAATATAAAGATATATTTTCACTATTAAATGAATAATTAACAATTATAAAAATGATAATGTTAATAAATTTAATAAGAAATTCGGTTTATATTTTTTGATAAAATATGGGAAGAGATTTTACGGAAACATAAGGGTATATTAGTAATTTGAAGGTAGATGGGGGGAGAGAACTAAAACAAAATTAATACAGGGGGGTGAATTGAATTGAAGTTTGGCTATTAAGGCAATTTACCCTTAACCTTAATTGAGCATATTGGGTCGGATCCAAACCACAAAATCTTCGTATCCATTAGCGGACCCGCTCGCTGATGGCAACTGAAACGGCGTCGTCGTCCGCCGCGGTGGCGGCTTCGGCTTTGACGGAGGAGGAGCTGACTCTTTCTGTGAAATGGAGCGGAAAAGAGTACACCGTCAGAGTTTGCGGCGACGACACGGTGGGGGAACTCAAGCGCCGGATATGCGAGGTCACCAATGTGCTACCCAAACGCCAGAAACTTCTGTACCCTAAAGTAGGCTCCAAGCTCGCCGATGATTCTCTGCTTCTATCGCAAATTCCTCTTAAAGCTTCCGTCAAAATGACCATGATGGGGTATGCATTCAAAGTTAATTCATTTTAGCTTAAGTCAGTAGATTTTATCTGTATTGTAACTAGGAATTCAAGTTGGTTGCAGATATATGTCCGGAGAGAAGGATGTTTTGTCCTATGATTGTTTCTTTTTTTCCCGTATAAATGAAATTAGGTTCTTCTGAGAAATGTTTGCAAATTTTACTGAATATATTGTTATGTTTGTGAAAAGGTACTTCATTTATGCCTTTCCTCCAAAGTTTGGTTCAGAATAGGTTCTAAAATGGATTTTAGGATACTTTTGGATGAATATAAAGGTGGAAACTGGTAAAGAAATTGATTGGTGGCGGGTTTCAGTTTACCAAATCACGGGGAGGATGATTAGGAACTTTCGGTAAGATCCAGCTAGGGTCTTAGCAACTTTATTGTTTAGCAATTGGACAAGCCATAAACATTTACTGTTTGTGTGGACACCAGAAACCGGAAAAAGAGTTAAACTTGTAATAAACATTTCATTTTTTTTTCCTTACTCTATCCTCTGATTAAATTATGTTTATCAATAAACTTTCAATAGGCGGTAATGGTTTGAACTGTTATTTAACCTTTTTAACGGATGAAACGTAACACCTCAGTTTTTTTTTGTTAGGTGATCTTTTTTTTGATAGGAAACTAAGTTAGGTGATCTTAACATAAGGATGTGTGTCTTATGTCTATATTGTTGTCATCGTACCTTTATGACTAACCGTTTTGGTGCCTCTTTCAGTCATTTCTTCATGCTTGCACCTTCTGCATTCAATAAACACGAACTTTAAGCTGTTTCATTATCTTTATATTTTGTACCTAAAATAGTGTTTGGGTCCTGTTAGTTATTCTATCCATTTTAACTCGAACAGTGCAGTTAACATGGCTGTGCAGAAATATCCAATAACTCTAGATTTGGAGGTTTATGACTTGTTGTATATTTGAATTTTATATCGTTTTAATTCGATTTGCAGTACTGTTGAAGATGATATTATTGTGGATCCTGTGGAGTCTCCAGAGATTATAGATGATTTTGAACTTGGGCAAGATGAAGCCGTGGACATTAAAGATAAAGAAGTCAATAAACAGAAACTGAGACGTCGTATTGAGCAATTCAGAGTAAGTTACTCTCTATCCTCCTTTTCTTTGATTCATCTGTATAATGAGATTATTATGTTATATGTCCTGATTGTTTGTAGGGTAACTATAGTATTTTGAACTACAGTGTTGCTTATTAGTAGGAAAAAATAGGCTTTTCATCTCTAGATGATCTTTATGTCCTTGGCTCTTCATGCTAGATCGAAGTCCGAAATCCCTGCCGTCAAGGTAAAAAACTGCTCGTTCTGGATATTGACTATACCCTCTTTGATCACCGGTCTACTGCAGAGAATCCTTTAGAACTAATGCGGCCTTGTAAGTGTTTCTTGACAAAAGCTCTTTTGTTTTCCTTTTCTGCTATGTTCATCGTTCTACATTTTACGCAGATCTTCATGAATTTCTCTCGGCCGTCTATGCAGAATATGATATCATGATATGGTCTGCAACCAGGTCACTGTTTGCTTCCTCTTCATTATTCTATGTTCTTTCTTTTGAGGGGTTTTATATGATGAATTTGTTCATCATATTCATCGGCACCAACTAGTGTTGTGTGGATTTACGTATATCCGCAGATGTTTGATTATAGAATATGGATATATTTCATTTCTGCAGCATGAAGTGGGTTGAACTGAAGATGGGAGAGCTTGGTGTACTGAACAATCCAAATTATAAAATTACAGCCCTTCTTGATCATATGGCGATGATAACTGTTCAATCAGATACTCGAGGGGTCTTTGACTGCAAACCACTTGGTTTGATTTGGGCTAAATTTCCCGAGGTCAGACTTCATATCTTTCTTATTTTTATCGTTTATGTGTTGGTTTCTCCACAAGAAAAGTATTATTATTATGTAATGTCGGTGACTAGTGAGACTCCTGAAGACCACATTTTTGTTGTTGCATCATTTATTCCCGTCACTAGAATAATAAATCTCCTGTGGGAGGATGTGAATTTGCGTACAAGTAGGGAAATTTACTAGTCTTAGTCACTGACGTTCTTTTGTGAAGTCCCTCTGCATCCGCCATCTGTACATTTCAATCATGAATTTTGGACAAAGTTCTGAAAGTTCGTCCATCACATGTTTGGCTTTTGTTATAATATTTATTTTTTGTTGAAATGTGAAACTGCATTTTGAAATGTCAGTCTTTCCTGCAAAAACTCTGGAAGACATTCTCTTATCATCTGCACTTGTTATATGCCATGCCCCCCATTTTAGCTAGTGTATAGATATGTCAAAGCACTTGCAGATATTAATAGTAAGAACTCTTGAACAAGTTAAAGAATCAACTAAAGAGATTGTGTTTTTGCCAATCCAGGGAAGCATATTTGAAAATCTAAAAGCTTTACCACTGCTCGGAGGTTAAATGGAATGGATTTTCTAATACCACTGTCTCAATAAGATTTTTTTTTTCAAAAAGTAATCTTTTTTCAAGTAAACCTGATTTAACATATACCATGATATGCCTGCAGTTTTACGGTGCCAAGAATACCATAATGTTTGATGACTTACGAAGGAACTTCGTGATGAACCCACAAAATGGTTTGACCATTAAACCATTCAGAAAAGCCCATGCAAATAGGAGCACCGATCAGGAATTGGTGAAGCTGACCCAGTATTTACTTGCTATCGCAGAGCTTGATGATATCAGTGTCCTCGATCACAAACATTGGGAGTCATTTCATGAGGACAGTGTCAAGAGGCGTAGGCATGCTTAAACTACTTGAAATATTTATTAAACAGCTATGCTTCTTTAATATCTACTGGATTCTCTATTATGTAGTCGGTTTCTTTCTACTATGTATATTTAGATACTGGCTGGGGATCTGTCGAGGAGGTGAGTTATTGAGTATAGTGAGATCGAGTGAAATAGCATCATACCAAAATATGTTACGGATACTTGGAACCTATCGTCATAAGATTGCGGCACATGAAGTTATTAGAAGTCGAGTGGGGTAGATGTGGGTTGATGATGGTCACTGCAACAAGATTACTCTATTTTGTCTGCATTGTTGTCCGTGGGAAACCTTGTAAATGTGATATATTATTCAGACATTGATCATAACTGTGGGGTATGCATTGAAGTTGCTCTTGCTTGATTTTTTCTTTCTTTTGAAAAATACATGTCTGGCGACCATGGTTGAATTTTGTTGTATATGTCTAATTGGACACTGGTTTCAGAGGATATGCAAAATGTTATTGACTTCAAATCAGCCCTATCATGTGTCTTATATATCTAATAAGGTGCGTCTGAATCGAAGGATTTAAAATCAAATAGTTTCAATCTTTGAGTCTATTCGGGTATTTTTTAATTCCATGATTTCGAATTTTACTTCAGTTCATTTTTTAATGTGACGTATTTCAAAATCTGACCAAGTAGTTTTTTGAGATGGAATCGATGCATGTTGAGATAGGGCGTCGATTCAGATTAAAAAAAGTGAAAAGACCAGGTTTTGAAACTTCATATTCAAATTTTTTTGGGTCCATTTTAAATTACTACCTCTCAAGTAACTAAATGTTTAGCGACAACAGAAAGTGCTCACCCCAAGAAAAGAAAAACAAAAGATCAAGAACGTCATAATATACTTGTTTTCGCTGTCTCGGATGGAATCGACGTATTTATACAGTTCAATTCCCAATAAGCTTCTTCCATCTGGCATACCACAAAACAAGAAAAAATAGCACTATGCAAGCAGCTGACATGGATCCAACAACACGACCAAATATCCCATTCGTGTTGTACAATGTGCAAGGAATATTCATACCAAATATCCCAGCAAGAAGAGTTTCCACAGCTATGGCAAATGAAGCAATTGTCAATGTTAACTGCAGTTGAATGAGTTCATTTCTTTGGTTATCGAGTTGGATGTTAACGTAGTCCTCCGTGTCATCAATATACTCACGTACCTGCAGGTTTAATATACACGAAAGACAAGAATGTCAATCGAGTAACAGTCAAGGACATGAGAAGGACGTCACTGAGAAGAAAATAACATCGATATAAATCCAGAAAATGAAAAGGGGATTGTTACACTAATAATGAGAAGAAAATACTGACAGAGAGAATCTTGTTTCGGGTGCCATCCAGTTGTGTGAAGTAAGCTTCAAGCAACATTTCTAGGTCCTCCACATCATGGTCATTTTGATAGTTGCTCACCAAACTACCACTTCTTGTAAAGCTGAGCCGACCGAGATGATGTGCTGCAGGAACAACACCATTTAGTGCCATAGCTCCAGCCATTGCCTCAGATTGTTGATTCTGTGTCCACTTCCGTGTTAAGTACAGTTGAGCCATGTCTTCATTGTCATCTAAAAGATGTTCGATTTCATCTCTCACCTGTCACAGACATGTTAGTTCAATTTTAATACGATAAAAATAATAATGTTTGGAGAGAGAAATCAAGAGAGAAACTATAATGCAATACCGCACCAAATATCAGGATACGACCATAGTTATAAAAGGCGAGCGCCTGGCTGCGCCTAGGCGACAGGCGCACCTTTTGCGCCCGGGTGATAACCCAGGCGCAATACATTAATCAAGCGCGCGCCTGGGCCTCTGCTGAAAGGCGCGCGCTTGTGCGCTCGTACCAATAAAGCCATTTATGGTACGATTCTATACGTATAATTAAAGCCCAATAAGTTTTAAGCCCAATAACAAACAGAATCCCTATTTTATTTTCTAAAAAGCCCTGCATGTGTGCATTTTTCTCCCTAGATAAGCCAAATACTCTAAAGTCTAAACCTTTTTATTGCAGTTATGAGAGCCTTCACTAGATGTGTTCATATTTATTTTTTGCTTTCTTGTTTCAGTTTTTCAACGGATATGGATACCATGGAATGTCATTTGAGCAAACATATGCTATCCACACTTTTAATGTCATAGCCTTATTCAAATCCTTCCCAGTAAATGATTATGAACCCCACACCTGATGTCCTGATCGCTGCCGGTTGTGAGTAGATAAGCCAAATACTCTAAAGTCTAAACCTTTTTTTTCATGTTTGCTGTCCAATTGAATTTACTGAAGTAATCTGTAATATCATTTGGAGTTGGTTTGTATTTTATTTTTTTAATACATTATTATCAGAATTATGAATGAACTAGAATTTTTTGATTTTCAAATGCGTTTTACTTCGATAAAGCGTACGCTTCGCCTCGCGCCTCAGGCTCCAAGGCACCCTAGCGCTTTAGTGCGCCTTGCGCCCCAAATAACTATGGATACGACTAAGATGTTAAAAAAAGCCTAGAATCCACATGATTTTAACAAATTTTTCATGCTATTTTTCTT
This sequence comes from Primulina huaijiensis, assembly GCF_012295235.1. Lineage (NCBI taxonomy): Eukaryota > Viridiplantae > Streptophyta > Magnoliopsida > Lamiales > Gesneriaceae > Primulina > Primulina huaijiensis. The sequence goes on from NC_133319.1 coordinate 18,155,093, forward strand.
CTGATAAAAACTTCATAAAATCTGCGAGAACACCAATTACTTCCAGAAAAGTGCTTGACAGTGTGCTCAGCTTTTTCTTCTTGCACACTATTGCAACTCCAACAACTCACAAAATGTCCACAGTTTAAACATGTCAACATGTGTTTGACACTAGACAAGAATTAGTCTTAAGAATAATCCTTAATAGAAAAAGAAACCATAGCCCCCCTGGACAATATCCTTCAAAGTGTTAAAAAGTTAATTTACAAAGTAACCTCGGTAAATTATTGACACCGAGAATATAAACTTCTTTGGCTCGTAGACCAGTTTATGAGATTATATTAAGTCGGAGATTATAAACCAAGCACCAACAATCCTACTGGCATATGAAGATGCAAACAGAAAGAGATAAAACCACAGACTAATCACTTTCCAAAACAAGATGGATTAACGGCATAGATAAAGAAAAGGTGTGATGATAGCACAAAGCAAATAAATGAGAAAAAATATCAGGTGTCATTATAAGTTATTTCTTCAAGCCAGGCAAAGGAAACGTCACAAAATTATTTCCAAAAGCCAAATAGCATTCCTCAAAGACCGAACCGATCTTGCATATAATCAGGAGAATTTATATCGTTATCTAATTGCACAAGTGTCTTGAGCAATCCCATACTGATAAGTACTGAGCAATATATTGAAACTTTAATGATGTTAAGCGCCGTTTCAAGGATAGATGCACGTAAACAGGATGTAAGAACAAAAGGAAAAAGAAAAAATTACTCGACCCAAAAAAAAACCGAAAAAACAGGTAGACGAACGACATAAAATAACATCCTTAGCATGAGCTGCCTTCTATCACACATACATGAAAAGGTTTGGCATCTCCAACCAAAGTCCCACATAGAATATGTAGCAACAGCTATGATTCAAATGATCTCCTACATTCTTGATTAAATAACAAGAAAAAAAGTAAGAAGATATTTGTACCTTTTGTACACGTGCAAGTAATCGAGTGAGGTTGCTTTTGAGACTCCGCACATGTTCAAGATTCTTAGTGCTCACGTGTATAGCCAGATCATCCAAAGCAGGGTAAGCATCTCTCTCAAGTTCTGCCACACTGGAGTCCAAATATGTACAAACAACCTCTAATGCTATTTCCAAAACCTGGAACTCGAAAGGAAGTTCATCTTGCAAACCTCCCGCGGCTTCAGGAACAGCTAACCACTGTCCGGTTGTGGGAGATTGGAATTCGTTATATGGAGAGATCATTTGGCCTGCCACATGCTCAGAAGGGATTTTATGTGGTAATTGTCGCCTCAGCTGATCAACAAATGGAAGAACCTCCTGCCGAAGAGGATCAAGCAATAATACTTCTTCAGCAGTAACTATTGCTCTTATATATTCCAAGTTTACAATCATGGCTTTCTCCCTAGCTGCAAAAGAAATTAGAACAAACCTTGTCATTCTTCCATAATACATACTGTTAGTGCAAAAATATCCATTAAACATATATTCTTGCCAACAAGAGGCCCGATTGATAATCAAATGAAGACTTCTGATGCAGGACCAAAATGAGACTCAATGATTGGCTACAACTATTCATGAGTGGAACCAGATTAGCATCTACGAGGTTACAAAATTCAGAAGGAAACAAAATGTATACCTTGATAATTAAATGATTTATGGTTAAGCACTGAAATACATTAAATGAACACCACGACATCATGATGCAGAAGAACTGCTTAATACCAAAATAATGCATCCTCTGACAAAAACCTTGACCCTTTTTATAAGAGACCAAATGCAACCTTCAGCAGTCAGCATGAAATCATGCCTGGACTACAGTCAACCATCACCAAGTTCAATATAGAAAAGAACATCAATTCAAAGTTGGCCATAAAATCAAACTGTTGCGGATCACTCATTATATAACAATATTTTCTACCCGGACTCTCGCTTTCGGGTTCCTGCCCCTATACATTTCCACCACAGAATAAAAATGTTAACCAGTAGGATATCTCTGAAAACATTTAAAACACAATTCTTACTGACTTATTTGCTCCAAAAGTAGAAATAAAAAGCTCAGGCAACCAGTAATTAGCCTCTTGATGGAAATTATTCAAGGGTGGAAAACAGATATTCATCATACAAAATAAAATAGTAATATCAAGTCATCAAATTCATCCGTAATTACGAGGAAAAAGAAAGCATAAAAACGCCAAATCACAGCATTACCAGATTAATAAGAAACATTTACAAACAAACCCGCAGGCAAACACCTGAAAACAACCACAGCACCCAAAAACCTCAGAAAATAATGCTTCCCTACAGGGGCCCACCAGAAACAGGTACAAACAAACAAAACTAAACATCTGTAACAAAATCTGGGAGCTTTACCGAGGATGCTGGAGGAATGAGAGAATATGGGCCCAAGAATCCTTAAATCCCTCGCGGGAATCGAAGCCCTTTTAATTATCACGCTCTTATCACATTCAATGAGCTCCGATTGTCCCCAACGATCCATTCTCATCCACAGGCGTGCACCTGCAGCCTTCTTCTTCACCACCGCCTTGTTCGCCGCCGCCGCCGCCATCATCGAATTCCTCGCCACATCAGCCGTCGGCGGCAGAGCAGACTTCTTCCTCCGTCTCAACGTCAATTTCCCCATTTTCGGTAGATATCTAGCCTACACAAAGAATGACCATGTGCATATATGCGTTCTATATGGAGTATGCCTCTTCGTCTTCGCTTTATTCTTCCATAAAATATACAATTTTCATGATTTTTTATGAACCAATGGGGAATGGAGCCCTCTCGGGAAGCAATCGGATTCTTTATTGGCTCGTAATCTATACTATTATATTATATTAAATGTGATAGAGATGACATCAATTTTTTTTTCAATTTTACTCTTATAAGATATTAATATTATATTTTTGTTTTTTATTTTTTATTTTTTTAATTTCAACACGTATTTTTTTATTTATTTTTATTTCAACAATTCAAATATCAATTTAATCTTTCCATAATTTGTCAAATTTCACTTTAGTCCATCGATAATAATAAAAAATATTGTAAACACACGCATCGTGTGTGCATAATAACTAGTAATAATTGAATAATCCCTACTCCTTTCGAGACTCGAATGCGCTTCGATTGGAAGTTATATTCAATTTAAATTTTTATATATTTTATATAAATTTTGTAAAGTTTAAAAAAATAAAGTGATATTCAGATTTTATTTTTAAAAACTCTAAAAAAAAGTTTTGATAAATTTAAAATATCAATAGATTTTTAATAATTTTATAAATTTTATTAAGTACAAGAATTAAAATCTAAAGCACAAATATAAAATGTTAAAAAATATATTTGATTCAACTTAAATATTTAGATGAATATTTAGTTGAGAAATATCTCAAACTCACATACTCACTTTTATTTTTATTAAAATAATATCAATACAAATACTGATTTTCATTCTTTTCTCTTCCATATATTTTTCTTTTTATTTTAAATTTTTAAAAACATATTTTTTATTGCTTACAATAATTTAAAATCAAAATTATCGATATCGTTTATTTATTTTTCGAGTTTCGGTCAAAACTTCGTAAAATTTAAATTTATGAATATCTTTTATTTTATTTTTTTAAATACACATATATAAAGATAATTATAATAAATTAAATATATTAAAATTTATAAAGTTACAATAACCGCATATATGTAATATATTTATTCTCTATTTTCAGGAACAAATAATTGTTTTGTTTATTTATTTTTGTTAGACATATTATCAAAAACAAAATTTATATATTTTTTATAAAAAAATTTATTTAAATAAATAAAATTATTTTAAGTATTAGTATTATTAATATTGAAAAATATTGTTATGTATTTTTTTAAAATATTAATTAATTCATGTTGAATTGACTTGAATAATTACAATTTAACTGCAATAAATTTAGTACTGACTTACTTATTTTTTTTCATAAATTAAATCACTAAGTAAAAATATTTATATTTATAGATAAAATATTTTAAATAAATAAAAGTTATTCATTTTCAATTGTTAGTTGAAAGAAATTAAAAAAAAAATCAAAATCATAAATTACAAAATCCATAAAGCTCTATGGAAAAATTTTATAAAATATTAATAAAAGTCATGCAAAATAAATTTGAGATTCTGCAAAAGTATGTAGAAATCTATCAATTCTGCAAAAGTCTGTTTTTTTTAAAAAAACTCTGCAAATCTCTATAATAAATACAATCCCTTAGAGCATCCGCAATGTCCTTCGAAATGATTTTGTATTCTTTTAGTTGAACTTTGGCTAAGGCAGTTTATGCTTTCATCTCCTCTCTTTGAGTTGTTTTTGCTTCATTTCAACTTCAACATTTTTTCATACTTGTATACTCAGTAAATTTTGAAAACGTATTGTCTAAATTTATTATCATACACTCCATGTTCGATTTCATTTTGCCTTTCCTTTTCTTTTTCATGTCTTCTGACTCATTGGACGAGTTTCTTATTCGTTTAGGTCTACATGTAGACTCGCATCTTGGTTTGATGAGGTGTTGCTAGCCCCGACTCCGAGGTCCTCGCCTTTTTCGTGCCAACAAGGTGATCAACTATGGTGGAGTAAACATTAGACTGTATTTTACGATTCTCCATATATGCTCGAGATTAAATGCAATGTCGTTATTTTCCTCGCGATATTTTTCATATGCAAGCCGAAATATATGCTCATCATTGTGGCAGCTACGATACATACTATAAACGCTATTGTAATTTGCGTTGAAGCGATATACTTTTTTTGAATGGTCTTGTGTCAGTGCAATCATATGACACTTGCACGTCTATTGGTGTATCTACGGGACGATTCTGGTTTGATGTTCACATTAAAGTTATAGAACATTGTCTTATCTTCGAAATGATACCAAATTGGCTTGATTTCATTGGATATTGAAGAAGTTATGCTCAAAATACTAAAATGTGCCAGAAATGTATTGACGCAGAATTCGTGAGAATTATGTTGTATGTTTCAGATTATGAACGACTGAGTAAATAACTTTATTCGACAAAACTTTGTGAAGAATAATTGTTGGAATTTGAGTTTTCTTGCATATCCAATTTGCGGGTCTTGATTTGAAGCAGTATTGAATTAATTATAAATTTTCTACAGAAACTGCTCTGTTTTGATAAATTATCTAATTAATTGACTTATAGTTGACTTCAGGGGTTCAAGACTTCTCAACTACACATTCGATATCCTTTTGGTAATATTTGAAAAGTATGTTACGGTCGGTAACATACGAGGTAAAAGTATCATTTTTATTTTAAATTGAAAATTCTATGGCTCGATGAATTACTTGTGATTTGATGATGATTGTTGTCTTGAGATGAGTTTATTACGATATCGAGATAATGATATTGATTTACATTATTACATTGCATATTGAGCCACTTGTCGATTCAGATTTGATATGACGGAAGTCGTCTTGATTTATATATTTGTTGGACGTAGGGTGCTATAGTTGAGTTGGCATAGTGTATGCGGAGGTCGCTGCTATGGCCTGAGTACTCTCTATAGGCGCATCATAGTCATGAGATTGTATAACGTAGCACCCCACCCCGAGCGTATGAGTCGGTGGATGTTGCTGGGGGATTCTCTTCCATTGGGTACCCTATGACCAGATGATTCACTTGATCTTGAGATTTATTGATATCCCACAGCTTCTGATCATGCATTGCATTATATTGCATCTTTATGAATTTCATATGAACTATTTGTCATTTTAATTCTCATATGTTATTGATTGTATGACACTGGGTTTATACTCACGGGCACGTCGGCTACCTCTTGTTTTCATGTGCTTGACGGTAGGTGAGGCGAGGCTTGGGATGCCAGAGTCCAGCTCCAGGCGAGGAGATATGTAATGACCCTAATCCTTATTTTGAATGAAGTACAAATTAAGAGATAATTAAAGAGTTGTTAATTAAGTATTATTAACGAATTGATAATTTGGGATTAATCTGTCAGATCCACCGAATTTTAAATGGATAACCCGATCTACTTCAGATTACGTTATCTCGAGAAATCCAACTAGACGAATGAGATTCTGACATGTGGTAGATAAGATTGATTTGGATTTTCTGAAATAGTCCGGATGCAGCCTATAAATAGAAGCTGAATCATTTTGTTTCCTACACCACGTTCTTCAGAGAGAGTTCTAGCCATATACCTTAGTTTTCTAGTCAGTTTCTAAAGCACTTTGGTGTCGTGAAGTTTCGGAGCTAATGTCGACTCGAGGGGAGATCGGTGAACTGAGATCGAGACATCATCAGCGGGATGACAACGGACGCATGTATAATCCTAAAGCCTTTAAGAAGAACTTTTTAGCATGTTTGGTAATTCAGGATCTGGTTTGATAGTGATTTCATATTGTTGGTATTGTCTAGGTTCAGATCTTTCTGTCAGATTGCTTTAGTGAGGTACATGATGTACTGACTGAGATATCCAAGCATAATATACACACTTATATGCTGCATATTTATGTGTTGCATTATATATGTTTTACTGCTTTGGCATATTATGCATGACATATCATGTTGAGCCAGATATCTTTTGAGATATACCTCATTTGTTGGGGCCGCTCAGCCCTATTCTGTATTTTGGACGATGGGGCATCAAGAGCTACAGTGTCCGACGGGACCCGCGGGCTCTGATGACCTGGACATTGCAGGTCCACGTCTTGATAATGAGTGTGGGAGCCAAAACATGTCTAGGGCAGATCAGAGACTACACACTCAGGCGTCTCTAGACTGAGCATGAGATTCTTGACTTAATCCTTGATATCCGAGCATATTTCATTTTGCATGCATTATATCAGTTCGTATACTCGTACATTATTGTATTGGGCGATTGTTGCTCACGTCTTTGTTTTCATCTTGGGCACCCTATTCCACGGGGCAGGTCATAGGTTGGACGGTTCGGACGACCAGGGCAGTGGCTAGAGCAATTGGGTTTTCAGTGGTGATCCAGTGGAGGTTTTATGTGTGGTTTATCGTTTTCTCGTTCAGAATTATGTTTTCGATATGGTTGTATTAATATTTAAGACTGCTGTTGTTTGTTCTGTTTTTGTTTGGGTTGTAAGATGATTAAGCTATTCGGTTTTCGTTGTTTAATTGTTGTTATTAAGTTTTAATGTTGCATGTTTATTAATCTGTTTAGTAGTTGCTCGGGTAAAGACGCTACAAGATACGAGTTAGAGTGAGATTCTTGGGTCTTAGGAGCTATTTGATGATGTTTGAATTACTTTGGTTCACTAGTTTATTTTGATATGTTAAAACTTATATTTCAAACATTTGAGACCTTTAAATTATTTTAATGATGTTTACGTCGGTTTATGAACCACAGATTATGTATTTTACTCAATCGTTTGGTTTGTTACATTTATAAATATTAGTATTAATGTCGGACTCGGGGCCCCACATTAACTAGCCGTTTAATTTTAAAATTTCAATTTGATCAGATTTGTTTTCAATAAATATTATTTTTAAAATATAACCGTTTGAATCATTAAAAAAATTAAAAAGTAAAAGATAGGCATGTAGCGTGGGTGTTCATCGGTCGGTTCGGTTCGGTTTTTTGTTTTTTATTTCGGTTTTCCGGTTTTCGGTTTTAGAAATATATAATTCGATATCCGAGCCATTTTCCTTTGGTTCGCTTCAGTTTTCTATCAAAACGGTTCGGTTAATTCGGTTTTGGTATAATTATTTAAATTAATAATATAATTATATTGTAAAATATGATATGTTAATTTTTTTTTACATGATTTCTAAGTAAAATATTTAAATATAAGATCTAAATTAATTAAACAAACAACAATTAACTAAAAATTATTCAAAATAGTTTTTCATTCTTTAAATATCACACCAAAATATATAATATAAATAAAAATATAAACAAATCGAGTTTTTCGATTTTGACATACATAATCCGAAACTGAACCAAATAAACTTCTGTTTTAACATTTATATCCGAGAAACTCGGCTTTTGGTTCGGTTCGATTCGGTGTTCAGTTTTTTCGGTTTTATCCAAAGTTTGAATACTCATACCCCTTCATACCCTTTTCTGGCACATGTTTGCATGCACCATAATGAAATTTTTTTAAAAAATTTAAAACTTGGGCGTTCAAACATATGAACATCCCAGCTTAGGTGGATTTGTGGGTGGATATCCACAATGGACATGAGTTTGAACATCAATATTGCTGATCTAAAAAAATTGAAAAAGAGAAAAAGAAAAAGGAGAGAGAGAAAATTAACATCCGTGAAAATAACAAAATTAATTTGGTCTTATTTTGATTTTAATTAATTAATCAATATTTTAATGTTTTACTTCCTTTTCAATATTAGTCCTTTTTTTTAATCAAAGCATTAAATGACGCTCGGACATTGATATGGTACCGACACTTCGATAAAAAAAATAATAAAATTACTGCTATGTTACAACCAATATTTTGGTTTTGACCTTGCCATCAAATATTAAATAATTTACTAAAAGTAACATCAATCAATTAAATGGTATCATCCTCAATTTTTAGTATAAAAAATTAAAAAGAGATTACATATCTGAATCATATTTTATGTTATCTATATTCAATTTGGATATATTTCGTCACATCTACTAAATTAATGTCATTTTAACAGTGAAATGACCATGTATATTGAAAAGTCACTCGTTACACCCACAACCCATTTGCCTTTAATCTATTTACCCGTGCATCTTGCACTGACCATACTACTCGCCTACTCCATCTATTAATATTTTAAAATGAAAGAAATACAACAAAAATTGGGTCTTAGAAACAAATAATTAATCACCACTCGCAAAACCAAACACAGGGGACGAATAAGCGTACCAACCACAAGTTTTTGACTCAATTAGTCAATTTGAATGAATTCAAACAAATCAAGCTTCCACAAACATAATATAAATGATAAAAAAAAGTTAAGATTGTATGCAGAGAAATAGAAAGTAAATGATATTATAAATTAAAAACACATTTCTTCCAAAACGAATTGTAGCTTCTATTAGTACATAACCAACCCTTAAAATCTTGAGTCTGAAACAAATAAGGTATATCCCTAAAATTCCGATCTTTCTTTCATAGTACTCAATGATCTCCTTTACTTTCTTAGACTCAATTCAGCGTTTGCAGAGATGCAGACAGCGTCATCACATTTTACGCGCAGGGGAACAGATAAACTGAAAGCTTCAAGACATGTTCAGATAAACTGAAAGCTTCAAGACATGTTTTAAGTTCATGGGATTTGGTCTTCTGTGCAAATGAAGCAGATTTACATGAATAAGCTTTCAGTCAGATCGTCACTGTTGCCATCAAGGAAAATGGGCTGCCTGGTTGTGGAACAGGCTCGAGTTTCATCCAAAGACCACAAGTGATCGGCAGGAGATGCTAGCCACCTAGAAGTATCAGTTCATGAGATCAGTACCATATTATGATAAAAGAATCGAGAAGAGCCATATTACTATGTACATCTGATCTAGAGCCAATCTTTGTATAATTTTTTCCAAGGTTGATGACTGAGATTTCAACCATTCTTGCAACCTCCTGCAATGGCTATTTGCAGGACCAACAATCCTAAGAGTTCCTTTATGACAATAGATACTCCAAGTAAAGGAGCTCAAGTCAAACTTTATTAGAGCCACTGTGCCAGGTTTTCAAATAGCTGAAAGAAGCATGATAACACTGGAAGCTATAAATCTTCACAAATGCTGGAATGACCATATGAAGGATCATGAGATGTGGTAAAAGACCAAGAAGCTCAGCTGTTAGAAAGTGATCCTTTTGGTAGGAACTTGTATAGCAACAACACCATTTACTGCTGGTCATTCTGGATTCTAAACGACCTGAGTATCTAACTATACGATGTAGAAAATGGTTTCAGAAATTCTAGATCAATTTTATCAAAAGATGAAACCACGTGATTGGAAGAATCCACCATAGTTTCAGCACAATGATACTAGAAGTTCGAGTTATACTCTTTTATCTGAGAATAAGGACCTGCATGAGCAAACGTAACTTGTTGTGTTAGGGAAGCGATATACCTCGGTGTTTCAGGAAAAAATGGTCAGCCCGTTATCTTGGTAATTTTAGAGTTAAAACCATACATTATTTCGAATTACATGGAATAAATAGTTTTGCATGATTGATAATTATAATTTATATGAAAAGGAAAATAATAATCAGGAAAAATAAAAAAAAACAAATGAAGTTGAGAGTAGTGAAATACAATTCAAAATCCCATGAATGACTTGATTCAGTGTTACCTTTCTCAATTTGTAAATTTCATAAAAACTGTTGTACTGGTCTTATTTGAACGACTTGATTCAGTGCCTTTCTCAAATTGTAATTTCCTTAAATAACTCTTGTACTGGTCATTTGCAGCCCGGAAAATCATTCTAAGTTCTATCAGGAAACCATCATAATATTTGTACTTGATGAAGATTAAAAAAAAAAAACGTTAATAAACAGAAGAATTTCTACCATATGTCTGCATAAAAGGAACCCGTCATTGAGGAACTGAAAATATTAAGCATCCATTGTCCCAGCATACCCTGATCTCTCTCCCTACTTGGAGCCTCTTTTCTCTGATGATTTTACCCCATTTACCGATCAGGCTATAGTAACTTCCACGCCATTTCAACTTCATCACATAAGACTCACCTGTATCATCATCTCGAGCATTGATACCAACTTGATGCTCGTTCCTCAACTGTTCCCGAGCTTGGTGTGTCCAGTAGAAGAGAATATGGTCTTCCACTGCTTTTCCTGGCAATGTAAGGAATGGGTGATTAGTGTCCACATCAGACAACGTTAGTCCCTTTTTAATAGGCCAATTATCATGTCCAGATGATGTTGGGGCATAACGCTCCTCCGGAACTGAGAAGTATAGGCAATTATTTGTCCATCGTATTCTGATTTCTTGACCAACACCAAGTCCTTTATGTCTTACAATATTCCCCCATTTCCCAATGAGATTGTAGTAAATCCCTCGCCATTTCAACTTCATCCCGTGAATATCACCTGTATCATAATCTCGAGCATTTATGGACACTTGCTCTTCTTTTCGCAGTCTTTCCCTTTCTTGTGGAAGCCAATGCACAAGAATATGATCTTCCACAGATCTACGAGGCAATGGGAGAAAAGGATGATTAGGATCAACATCCGAAGATGTCAGAACCTTTTTGATAGGCCAGTAGTCCTGCGACAAGGGTGCTGCAACCATTCGGGTTGGTGGCACTACTACAGCTGTTACCTGCTGTTGCGGAACTGAGAAGTGTAAGCAACCATTAAACCACCGTAGTTTAATTTCCTGCCCAACATCAAGTCCCTTTCCACGGACTACTTTTCCCCACTTTCCAATGAGATTATAGTAGCTTCCACGCCATTTCAATTTCATCACATACATTTCACCAGCATCATCATCCTGAGCATCAAAACTTACTTGGCTTTCTGCTCTCAAAAGTTCCTGCTGTTGAGGTGTCATGCATGCCACAATATGAGTTTCTACTTGTTGCCGGGACAAAGTGAGGAAAGGATGAGTGATGTCAACGTCAGAGAGTGTGAGTAATTTCCTGATGGGCCAATTATCCTGCACTTGAACTACAGCACTGCAGTTTGCTGCCCTCTTCATTTCTAAATTTAAAAGAAGATGAATAACCATGAGATTTTGGGTGTCTTAGTTACAACTTACATTAATCCTTGTGATCAACCATTGTAGCCACAGATCATGCATGGGACAACTTCCAGATGCTATGGCGTTGATAACAAAATATTCTCAATTTGAAAACACGCATAAATTTTTAAAGCAGTATGAGAAAACTGGCTTGAACAAATGTCATCGACTCCTAGGTGGCAAAAACACAGCTTTTGAAGCCAAACAGAACTTTCATGTCCTAAACAAACGAAGTGTAGATGCTTCCGTCGTAATTCTCATTAATTTCTCAGATCCAAGAATCCAATGGACACACATCAAATTAAAGCAAGGTTAGAATCTCTTGGATCTACTTTGAAAAAACATATAACCGAAGTTTAAATACAAGACCTCATGAAAAATCATCAGGTACCACGACATTTCAATTTAATCCACTTTCACTGTTCATTGCCTGGATAACAGGTACGACATCCTCATCCTTTGAACATTCAAATAAGTACAACTAAAAAAAAAAAGAATCTATTTAACTAAATCCCCCAGATAATTTTAATTAATCCAACAATTCAATAATCACGATTCATAAAAACATATGTAGACAGATAAACACATTTCCCATAGCCTAATCACAACCCTAAAAAGCGAAACACCAAAATTAAACGACGGCGGCACTAATTGAGAAAAATTACAACGCATATATAGATGTTTCCGAAGGTGTGTTGGCTAGCTCACATCCAAAAATTAAATTTCCACGCTTGAGCTAAGCAGATTATACCAAAAATGGAAGAGATCACTTACTTTGATACGAAGAGAGGTGAAATCGTGATTGAGCGCGGCCAGAATTTGACGCCTAGAAGAACGATAAGATTAAGATTGTTGTGAGCTAATCAATTAGTGAAATGATGAATTAATAAAGGTGTAGGTAGGAAGCGGATGGAAGAAAAACATCAACACAATTTCTGTGAGTCCAGGCGGCGGCAGAACTGGTGGCGGCGGGATTAGGTGAAGCGGGGTAGACGCGTGAGTGAACTTGAGAGTGTTGCAGAGAGAGAGAGAGAGAGAGAGAGAGAGAGAGAGTGAATTGATCGGGTCCGTGAGTTTGATTAAAAATAAATAGCGATTGGTTGATTGCTCCTGCCTCTTTCTTCATTTTCTGAGGGCATTGCACTTGCAGCAGGAAGATTGAGGATGGATGCCATTATTGTTTGGATGGAAAAATGAATGGTTTTGCCTGTTTGTTAGCTTTTTCAGTCGCATCAAAAAAAATATTTGATTTGTATTCGAAATTATCGAATTCGAATAAAATATATATGTTTTCCGACTAATTCTAATAGAATTCGAGCTTAAATTATATTGTTCGAGAGTTCTTGAATCTTTGGTGAACTTTATTACAAAATATAAATATATTTAGAGTATTCATTTTCGAATAGCTCGTAAACATATTCGAATTTTTTCGGAACCAAAACTTCAATATTTTAGTGATATTCGACTCGATTCTGTTCGTATTCCCTTGTGACTCCTATCATAGGATATTGTTTGTTTGATTTCTCAATGATATTGTTAGTTGTATCGAAATTGTTATCATTTACGTAGATTATTTGTGACATATCCTATCCATAAAACAACATGTTTAATGATATAGTTTCTTAATCCCATTGAGATTGTCATACGAATATTTTAATAAATATTGACTAAATTGTGATAAAAAGAAGTAAAATTTGATTGTGGACATTCACACTCAAGCGTATTTTCTGTAATATTTGAGTGCCAAAATCAATTATAATATATAAAATAAATATACTCGAAATTTATACGACAAATAATTCCGAATGATATAATTCCTAATCAAACAATTTCCCACAAATCAGCGTATTCATTTAGGCTTTTTCAGAAAATAACTGCTAAAACAAGTATTTTATTCCGGACATTTTAATCTCCAACGTACCATGCAAGGCAAGGCGCAAGCTTCGATCGTACTAACGTTACAACTAAGAACGACAGGTAAGAATATTCATCGAGAAGCTCCGAAAGAGTGAGGTACTAGGATCCTTGAAGAGGGATTGGTTTCACCGCGGTCGTGATTCGTCTAAATGCAGTCTTAACCCGTTCTTTAAGGCCTTCGTTCTCACTCTCGACTTCACCGTTTTGTTTGTTGAGACGTGCCAAATTCCCATCGACATCAATCACCAGTCTCCCGTCGCTCTCATATTTCACATTTCCGAATAAAGATACAAGGAGTGCATGAATGATTTTGTCCGCTTTCTTGGTTCTTTCATCTTCGCTTGGTTCTTGTTCGGACTCGACCACCACCTTAGGCAATTCCCGACTAGCATTTAGAACCAGAGCAACAATGGAGTCTGAGACCATATCACTGACGGGATCTGCTGTCCAGTGCAGTGAAACGTGATTATCTGATTCTTGCTTGACTGTTACTCTGTCGTGCACTCGAAAAGTTGGAACCCCAGATTCTTCATCTGACGAGGATTCTACACTTTCATAAATCTTTTTGAGCCTGTATTTTATAACACCAAAGGCACCGGAATAAGGGATTGTGATCCTCTGAAGTATGTTACCGGTAGATAGTTGGGAGAAGATGTGGAGATCTTCGGGTGCCATGATCTGATAAGTGAAGCCCTTTTTGACAAGCAAACCGGAAACGATTCCACCAACGGCAGGTGTTTCTTCGGCTAACTTTCCTATAGTTTTTGCCATTTTCTGGGAGTTGAAGTGCATTTCCACAGACTGACAGTTCTTTGGGGTTATGATTTTTGTGTTTCCGTCGGCAAACACGGAGAGGAGCTTCTGTTTGAGACGTCCCATCTCATTTGCCTCACCGTGAACCAGGATGATGTTAGGAGGCATAAGCTCTTTCAGAAATGTGCTCGTTTGGTTATAATCTGCATGAGCCGAGAAGGAAATATAGTGGACTTGCATGTTCAGAGCGGCCGTCAAACCGCTTGCTAGGGTAACTTCTTTAGGTTCGTTAATAATGGTTTTTGCCAACGTCCCTTCGACAACATACCCAGGTATAACACAAGCATTTCTCTTGTCTGAGCACCATCTGTCAAACAGCTGTCTCGACAACCCACTTTGAAGCCCACCAGGGGTAGCCATCACCACGGCTGGGCCAACATCGCGAAATTCATCAAGACTTTTTAATGGAGAAATGTGTTTGAAATCAAATGGATTTGAACTGGCGAACTGGTTGCGGATTCTCTCATTCATCGCATTAATGTAGGTTTGATAAACGGCCATGCATCTTTTTGCAAGAGGAGAAGCATAATATATAGGGACATTGTGGAGTTCAGGATGGCTTGACCAGTACTCGTCAAGGATCAGTAGTAGTTCTTGTGCACGGCCAAGGGCAAAAGCAGGGATCAGAACTCGGCCACCTTGAGAAACTGTAGAGTGAATGACATCAGTAAAAAGCTTTTCTCGTATATGACGAGGTTGGTGATTTTGAACACCATAAGTCGATTCAATAATGCAAACATCAGGTGAGAATTGTGGGAGCTCAGCAGCACGAAGGTGTCGGTCTTCTTCTCGGGAATAGTCACCAGTGTAGAGTACTCGAACACCAGCAATGTCAACCATAAACATGGCAGCACCAAGCACATGACCAGCAGTATAACACCAAAAGCGGACACCATTAACCTCCAGAGTTTGATGAAAGTCTATAACCTGGAGAGCAAGTAAATATCAGGCAGGTGACACTTACATTTTGACTTTCTTGAATCTTGACCCTGAGAGACATGGTAACAAAACAGCCTATTTGCTTATTCAACAACTCGCTGATCAATTTAGGCAGTAGGCAGTAATATCTGGTTAGTACACACTTTTCAAAAAACAACAGTTTTTTACCGATTCATTTACAGTAAGAAAAAGCACAACATATGAAATCGATGATAGACTATTTTATATCACACAGTGCACCACCAGAGCAGAATAAGACACATGGGTAATGCATTATCACCAGACTCTTCCCCATGTACTTAAATACTTCGAATGTCATAGGGAGCATTCAGTTTCAGAACTCACGTGGTATCCGCTAAACAAAAATACAGATTGCCACTTCAGTGTCATTTACTACACTACACAACTCCATCCCAAACACCTATGTTATTTCTCAGTGTTTGGAAAAAAGTTTACTGCACAAACAGAAAGAGCGTGACATGCATTTGCAATTTAGGTTACATATGAATAAAAATTAATGCCATATTACTCTGTGATCAGAGTGAGGCTCCTGGATCGAGTTTATTATGGTGCTTCAAACTCCAGGAATATCTCAAAGCACAGGCGATTTGCAGCACTGAACTAATTACATATCCACAAGAATGGATGCAATTTCCCATTCCAAGCACAAAAAAAAGGGAAAGAATAAAGATACATGACACATTAACAAACCATCTGCCATCACCTTGTTGATTCTCACAATTTAAGTGGGGGATAAACTCATTAAAAAAGATCAATTTACAACTTGTACATAATCATCTTCTAACCTATAGTACATGCCAAGTAAGAGAGACATCAAAATGTTAAAATATCAGCAAACCTCAATTTTATCCATTGAACGGATAATGTCTTGTTCGTCATACAGCATATCTTCAACCGAAACCTTGCTAACTTTAACATAATCGGTCAAAAGCAACTTGTAAATGGCCTTAGTTGCATGTGTCATGAAAACTCGGCCCTTGAAAGTGGTCTAACATGAAAAGGAAAGAACTATGAGCCTACAAAACAGAAACGTGTTAATTGTGCTATTTTAAGATCATGATCAAAGCAACCAACCTTCTCCAGAAAATACGGGAGAGAAGCAGCATGGTCCAAGTGAAAACTGCATGCAAAAAGCACCATAAGTAACAATATTGAGGGACCTAAATGTAGGATACTACAGACTGCAAATATTAAACTATAGTTTGAATTGTTAAAAAATAACTATAGTTTCACAAGACTTGGAAAAAAAAAGGTTTAGTAAGCATTTCAACATTTTGTCACCTTTCAGAATCTCAGATCAAATATACCAACTTTAAGCCTGATGATTCTCAGAGGCATTATCACTCTTGTTACCCACAAGTTAGCACGTGATCAATAGTATCTTGCGTAGTATTTCTGTGCACGCCTGATAATTCTTGCGTGGTATTTCCGTGCATGCCTGATATTTATCTGTTTATTTGATTCTATAAGCTCCTATGTTATTTTTCACTCGTGCATTATATCACATTCTCATTCATGTGCATTCCGACAATAGCTGAAGGGTTAAACCAAATTCTTTCAATTTTCAACACTCAAATAGGCTATCAATTTTAAGTCTCTAAATTGAACACAAGAATTAATATCAAACTCCAGGCCTAGAAAACTATTGATTCAGTTCGCTAGCAACTCTTAATTGCCTCATTAGTAGCATGGAACAACATCAACAACTTTTCTAACTTTTCACTTAAACTTTCCAATCAAATCCATCAAAGATACTAATGTGGCAGGAAGCAACAAAATTAGTAGATCAGTCCACCCTCCTCCCAAAAAAAGAACCCACTAAAAGCAAACAAATTTTTACTGACTGGTAATTAATGACTCTTTTCAGGATAATGCATCCTATCAAAGTAGTCCAGCTAAGCAACAGCGGTTTTCCTCATCGCAGTGTCTAACGGGAGGAAAGGTTTGATAAAGCAACATACAAGTAGTACAGTGATCAATGCCACTAAGACAAAACAAAAAGAAGAGGCAACAAAACTAACACATGTGCTAAATAAAGGGCAGAAATGAACAATAAGTAAAAGTAAGACATACTGAGTAACAAGAAGAACGTCAATCTTTGAAGGATCTATTTCATCAAAATAAGGCAACGCAGCCATGCCTGAGACAGCCGGATGAATGCCACAGTCGAACTAACATAAAAATGAATGGAGCTTGTCAATAATTCACAAAATCCAATCATCTTATTAGGGTTGCCATGTCTTGCTTATTAAATGTGGCAGTAAATCTAAATTCGACATACCATAATATTTTTCCCCTTGTAAGTCATGTAAACACAGGAGCGCCCCACTTCGCTGCCTGCTCCCAAAGGTGTGATAATGAGCTCATCCCCATCATTGGTCGCAGATCTCTTTGAAGAAGGAGACGGTTGCCCTGTTGAAGCCATTATTGTTGGCTCCAAAATCCAGATCGCAATACCAAACTTCCTTGATTAAGCAACTAATCCACCCTGCTCCATATGAGAAAACAAAAGGAGAGAGGTGAGATTAGGACATTGTTAAGTCGTATAAAAAAATTTAAAAATTGAACCAAAATTCATCCTTGAAAGGAGTGAAACTCCCAAACTAAGGTTGAAAGGATGGGGTATAGTAAACTCCTGATTGTTTTATCTATATGCATATGCTCCCAGTTTTCTGATTTCACGGATATCATGGGTGAGTTTCCCAAATCCGTTTTAAAAGCAACAATAAGTCAATAATTCTAACTAAAATCAGCTTTAGACAGACGATTCTCGTTATTATTGGGTTTAATGAAACTTTCTATCGCACAAACAATGCATCAACATTTTAGAACTCCTGAATAAAGCTAACAAAACTAACATAATCCAAAAGCTTTTAATACAAATGATTGCGAACTTTTACAAGAGAAATACAATGTAAAACAAAGGTAGATACAGACAGAAAAAAAAAAAAAAAAAAAAAAAANAGATCTCTTGGATCTGCTTTGAAAAAACATATAACCAAAGTTTAAATACAAGACCTCATGAAAAATCATCAGGTACCACAACATTCCAACTTAATCCACTTTCACTGTTCTTTGCCTGGATAACAGGTACGACATCCTCATCCTTTGAACATTCAAATAAGCACAACTAAAAATAAAGAATCTATTTAACTAAATCCCCCAAATAATTTTAATTAATCCAACAATTCAATAATCACGATTCATAAAAACATATGTAGACAGATAAACACATTTCCCATAGCCTAATCACAACCCTAAAAAGCGAAACACCAAAATTAATCGACGGCGGCGCTAATTGAGCAAAATTAAAACGCATATATAGATGTCTCCGAAGGTGTGTTAGCTAGCTCACATCCAAAAATTAAATTTAGCTAAGCAGATTATACCAAAAATGGAAGAGATCACTTACTTTAACACGAAGAGAGGTGAAATCGCGATTGAGCGATGCCAGAATTTGATGCCTAGAAGAACGATAAGATTAAGATTGTTGTGAGCTTATCAACTAGTGAAATGATGAATTAATAAGGGTGTAGGTAGGAAGCGCATGGAAGAAAAACATCAACACAATTTCTGTGAGTACAGGCAGCGGCAGAACTGGTGGCGGCGGGGGTAGGTGAAGCGGGGTAGGCGCATGAGTGAACTCGAGAGTGTTGGGGGGAGAGAGAGAGAGAGAGATGCTGCATTGCACTTGCAGCAGGAAGATTGAAAATGGATGCCTTTATTAGGGGGAAAACAGGAAAAAGGGAACGTTGTAATTGCTTATTCAATAAAAAGGAGCGGAGAATAATTTACTTTTATACTTTTTATTTAAATTTATTTAAAATTTTATTTTCTTGATTAGTGTATTTTAATTTTATATATAATAAAATTTAAAATTTTATTAAATTAAAAAGTTAAAATTCTCACGACTCATTTCTCATCATGGCTTGCAGAAACGGTATCGGAACGGTTGTTCTGGAACGGGAACGAGGCCCATCTTGACGAAGTTGTGTGAACATTGATTTTTTGGGTGGTCGTTATGTAGAAAACGCCGTGTTATTCGTGGAACGACGCGGATCGATGAAACGACACGAAACAAAACGTTAAAATCTTAAAAAATTGGGTCGAGGTGGGTCAAGCTCGACCCAAGAGCTCTTCACAAAATCGAGCTCTTCACAACTTACACTTGGGTCGAGCTCGACCCAGATCTGAAGAGTGGGTCGGGCTCGATCCAAACTCTTCTGGGTCGAGTTGAAGAGTTCGACCCACTCTTCTCGGTCGAGTTGGTCGATCTAGATACTATATATCTTTTTGCGAGATATCTTTTCAAACGTTGCATTGCTGTAAAGTTTAATTGATTTCAATTTGGGTTAACATATGTACCTCCAATTAAAATTTTTTCAAAAGTTTAATTGATTATAACCCAAAATTTTCTTAATAGTATATTTCAATTTTGAGAGAGTTATGAAAATTTCGATATATAACAAAATTTCGATATATAACAGTTTGGGGTTTTGGGTCGAGCTCGACCCAAGTTGGACATTGTCAGGGAAAATGTGAAAATCGGGAGCGTTCGAAGTGTTTATTCAATAAAAAAGACATTTATTTAAAATCTAATTTTGTCGATTAATATATTTAAATTTTAATTTTATTTATAATTAAACTTAAAATTAAATTAAATTTAAAATACCTACTTCTTACATCTCACTAATCTCTTTTCAATCTTTCTTGTTCCTTTTTATCATTTTCTCATTACCATTTTTGTCAAATTTATTTGGTTTCTCACTGTACACATTATAACAATGAATCTATAGATATTGGTTCGGAAGAAATTCAACGAGACAATCAACTTATTATTTTGATTTTTACCACTAATTTTTTGATTGGGTCGAGCTTTACTCATTGTTCTTCGAGTGTAGATCTATTTGTTGATTTCTTGTTCGACCTGTTGCCCATCCTAAATAGATCGATTTCGACACAGCACACGGACAACGAATTTTGGGTCGAAGCTTCACACTGGGTCGAGCTTGTAAAGAAACTCGACCCACTTGGGTCGAGTTGTTAACATTTGAGTCGAGCTCGACCCAAGTGACGGGTCGAGGCTTGATGTTTGGGTAGAGGCATGTTTGGGTGGAGTTCGGGTAGAATGAATTATTGTATTGTGTTTGTGGTGGAGTGGGTCGAGTAAGTGGAATTTGGGTTGAGTGTGTGGAGTTTGGGTGGAGTTGTAAATTTTGGGTAAAGTTTGGGTTGAGTAGGTGCATTTTGGGTGGAGCTCGACCCACTCCACCCAAAATGCACCAACTCAACCCAAATTCCACCCACTCAACCCAAACTCTACCCAAAATGCACCAACTCAATTTAACCCAAATTCCATCCACTCAACCCAAACTCTTCCCAAACTCCACTTACTCGACCCACTCCACTACAAACACAATACAATAACTCATTCTTCCCAAACTACACCCACTCTACCCACACTCCACCCAAACTCCACCACAAACACATTACAATAACTCACTCCACCCAAACTCAATCTACTCGATCCACTCCACCACAAACACATTAAAATCTCTGTCAAGAAAAAAACAAAACTTAACACATTAATAAAATTGGTTTTCTTTAAATTCAAACAAATTACATAGCATTCAACCGGATCTTCTACCAAATTCTCCAATAGAAGGAAATTTGTTTTATTTTTTCTTTCACGTCTTCTCTTGATCACATGAAGTAATACTAACATATGCAACATGCTCGACCCACTCAACCTACGGCTCAATCATTTGAAATATGCAAAGGTGTGGAGAGCTTGGGTCGAGCTCGACCCAGGTGTGAAGAGCTCGACCCACACACCTGGGTCGAGCGTCGAGGGTTTGATGTTTGGGTTGACTCCACCCAATTTTTTACTACAACACTACTTAATTTTAAAATTTGACAATTAATAATAATTTTGTTTTTTTTACATATTTACTTCCCCACGAAATAAACATGGAGGCTCAACCCATTGAGATATATTAAGCATTCAACTCATATGGCTCGACCCATTGAGATATATTAAACATTCAGTCGAGTGAACATGTTGGAGTGAAATTTGTTATGAATTTTTTAGGTTCCACTATTGTTATGAAATTTGTTATGAATTTTAGATACATTAAACATTCATTCGAGTGGATATTCAACTCACATGGCTCGACTAAATTATACATTCTTAGCATTAGGTTTCATTATTGTTATGAATTTTTTAACAGCGCACTTAAATTATAATAAATAAATCATATTAAAATGTTTACATAACTATAAATTTTTTATATATACTTAAGATACATTCTAATTATATTAAAAGTCATCATCATAAATATCAATTATATATTAAAATTTTATCAAAACTCAAAATCCACCAACTCGACCCACTCGACCTAAAATCTACTCAAACCATAAACCCTAAACAAAACCCCAAACTCGACACACTCACCACCCACTCGGCTTAAAATTTAAAATCCACCACACACACATTACAATCTCTATCCACTCAACCCACTCACCACCTACTCGACCCAAAATCGACCCACTCGACCCAAACTTAAAAATTCACCACAAATCAATCTTTGTCAAGAAAAACACAAACACATTAATAAAATCGATTGTCTTTAAATTCAAACAAATTACATATCATTCAACTCTTTCTTCTACCAAATTCTCCAATAGAAGGAAATATGTTTTGTTTTTTTTTCTTCCACGTCTTCTCTTGATCACAGGTGGCAATACTAACATATCTCAGCACACACGACCCAAACACTTAGAACACTCCACTCACATGCTCGACCCACACCACACTCAACCCACACTACCTGCTCGACACACACACTTAGCACACTCAACCGACATCTTAGCACACACGACCCACACGTTGAGCACACTCCACCCACCTGCTCGATCCACACACTTAGCACACTCAACCCACACTACCTTGCTCGATCGTAAACACTCACACTAACTCCACCCACAAAAATTCTAACCAAGAACGACCAGACCTAAACTGAAACAAATCTAGTTGCTACAACATTACGATAATAGTAATAGCATTACGAGTATATACATACTTCTCTTACGAATCTTCAAATTTTCAAATGATATTTGATTATATTTTGTTTTATTTGCTATGAGGAACACAAAAATAGCTAGAATGAAACGCTGAAACCTGGAGACGAGACCATTTAAAAAATATTTTTTTAAAAAGTGAAATCTAGCTAACTAATCAATGAGCTAATTAATGATCTCACCTAACTAACAGAGTCAACTTTTTTTCAATTTAAAAAAGTCAAAATCTCTTTTATTTAATTAAATTTTTAATGGATCATATATTTTTTATTGAGCCGACATTGTTAAGTCGTATAAAAAAATTTAAAAATTGAACCAAAATTCATCCTTGAAAGGAGTGAAACTCCCAAACTAAGGATGAAAGGATGGGGTATAGTAAACTCCTGATTGTTTTATCTATATCCATATGCTCCTAGTTTTCTGATTTCACAGATATCATGGGTGAGTTTCCAAAATCCGTTTTAAAAGCAACAATAAGTCAATAATTCTGACTAAAATCAGCTTTAGACGGACGATTCTCGTTATTATTGGGTTTAATGAAACTTTCTATCGCACAAACAACGCATCCACATTTTAGAACTTCTGAATAAAGCTAAAAAACCAGCATCATCCAAAAGCTTTTAATACAAATGATTGCGAACTTTTACAAGAGAAATACAATGTAAAACAAAGAAACATTCGGTGTACGTCCATTCATCACTGTACCACTTGATATATTCAACCAATACTACATACGAGCTAAGACTACATATGATGTATGAAATCATCAAGGATTTGTGCAGGTAAGTCGAGAGAAGTTGGTCTTAGAAAAGTAGATTAGACTGGAAAATCTAATTTGGACAAAGGTTACCCGAGCCTAACTCAATTTTATGGACCGGATTGGATTGGATTGGATTGGACCTGTTTATTTCTCGTAGGGAGCTTCTCAACCTGCCTGAGATAATCTATGGGCTTTATTTTTCTTACTAGAGTATTTCTTTGAAAAAATCGATCTACCAGGCTTTATTTCACTTCTTTAATTAAAAAAGTTTTTGTAAAGATGAGATTGAAAAGGATGTTCCAAAAAAAGGATGAATACTTTAATATTTCAATCTAACAGTTAAAAAATTTATTTGGTTTTTGGAAATAAATAGAGGCAAAAACACTATTCTATGATTCTCTACCACTTGATTCATGTGATAGATAAGTGAAGGATTAGAAGATGAAAGAAAAAGATAAATAATGTAATGTGATAAATTGTAATGTGTTTGGTTAGATTTTAGTGTGAATGATAAAATTCGTAGTACCAAGAAAAAATACATGTATCTTGTAAGCCAAATTACACAACAATCTGCAGCAAAATATTGTGGCAACTTGTCAAACATATTGCAAGCATTACAGCAAAATTATTGGAACGAGTATGTTCCTGTATGAATTGATTTTGTGCAAATATTGAATGAGCTCTATTGCCATGATTGACATCTCACTAACTTAATAAATCCCTCCACAATAACTTTGCAGAAGAAATACCTATTATAATGCAATGCAGTAGAAGCAGAAGACATGGGCATCAACTTCCATAGAATTTGCGCAGCAAACACATATTCCTTGACACATAAAATTAAAAAAAATTAAGAGGTAGCTACAGACAAAATATAATAAATAATAAAAAAAAAGAGTTAGAAAACAAGGGGTTTATGCAGTGCACTTTTCGATTGCATCTGGTCGTCGAGGCGAGGGTTTTTCGGCTAAATTGTAAGGTTTCGAATGGACTGAAAATCAGGATGGCTATATGGGCATGAGCAAAAAATAAAACGAACAAGGGATGAATTTGGACTACGAAGCCAATCCACCCCTCATCCATCACCTCAAACTGGCCCCAACTAAAAAATTTATTTAGTTACCCTGACATGGCATTCATCTAGCTTTTGTTCTGATTTAATCATTTCAAATTTTCAATTGACATAAAAGCATGCCCATTGCTTTTGTTATAACCTAATTGAGCTCGATATCAGAAAAAAAATCGCTCCTAGATTGAAATTTTCAGGTCTAAGCTCGCCTAGAGCCTATGAACTCAAACTTTTGAAATGATCCTAACTCAATCAAGCCAAGGAAAATAATATAAAGATTATCTCGTATTATAACACAAAATTAAAAAAAGCCATACAAAAATCTGAAATTCAATGTAACTAGCAAGAGAAGTGGGGGTGAAAATATTTTTTCAAGAGGTCTATCAGTATAAAGGGATCATCGGGGCTTAGTTTTATAAATTAATTGATTAAGTATATAAATGAAAATATAAAATGCAGTAATTAATAGTCATAATTTAAAATCTTAGCCTTGACGATTTGAACAGACTTCATTGGCAATTGGCATTATGTCAAAATTAGTTTTATATAACACAGCATTTGAAGAGTACAAATAAATGTGTACTAAAATTCCATGGACATCTAACGCCCAATTGAAGTGATTTCCATTTGACATTAACTTGAGCAGTAACAAACATGAACACCACAAGTATCTACTAGCGCAACCCATCATAAATGCCAAGACCCCATGTAGTCTGGTGGCATCTAACCCTTCATCAGAGCATGTCTCACAAGCTTACACTTGCAGTCATGGGTGCAAGGCGTGGGAACAAATGGGACGACCAGGTACAGTCGCTACTTCAGCTAGCATTTCATGTATTTCGCCAACGAACTAAACTATCCGGGAAAACGACTAATTCATATACGGGTAGGAATGTTCAAACCGGACCGACAATTTGACTAAGGATCCATTTGAACAAAGCACAGACTTTGGAGTTCCAAATAAACTAAACAACAAAAAGAATTCATATAGGCCAGCGAAAATTCAGCTTTCGAAACATAAAAACAGTTTTGAACTCACCCCGCAAGTTGGAGATGATGTGAATGAAGGTGCAGGCCTACTGTTTTACAGAGATCTGTCCCTTTCTCTCCGAAGACAGCCTCGATTGGATACAAAGGCAGATGCCGGAGGCGGAGGCGGGAACAAGTTGATTTTAGGGTAAGGCTTGTAACTGTAAGTGGCGATGGGCTTGGGTTTTCAAATTTCTTGTCTGATTTTGTAGCCCTATATCTTTATCAACGTATATGAAAGCATGAAAAATGTAAAACGGGCTGTTTTTGTACGGTCTCCGGTCACTCAAAAAACACGTGTCATATACTGGGCCTTCCAACAAACCAAAGTCATTCGCTGTCAAGAGCAAGTTGTTTGTCTTGCAGTTGTTGTATCGGTTTTCCCTTTTCCTTTGTCTTCTTCCGCTCCTCCCTGCTTTCGCCCTTTCTTCCCAAGTTTCTTCTCTCCTCCCCCTTCTCCGTTGTGCGTCTGCTTCCCTAACCCCGGTTACCTTTTGTTTTTTTTTTTGGTGCATCGTTCTGCTTATGTGTTGTGCCTTTCCCCCTCCGCCTTGCCCGTTGTTAGTCTTCTTCTCTACCACCGGCTAACTTTCGGTTTTTTTTGATGCTTCGTTCTGCTTGTGTGTCGTTCTCATTTTACCCGTAAATATTTTATTAACCTTTTCTTCGGCTACCGTCCATCTCCCGGCTTTCTGTGTTCAAAATTTTTTCCCACGGCGCGATATGCTTTGATTTTGCTTCGAACAGTGTCAATTAGGTGCGTTTTTCCCTTGGGTTCGTTTGAATATGGTGTTCTTCGCTCGGTTTTTTTTGGATAACTTGCTTTTTTTCCCACAGTTATCTATAGTGTGCTGTTTTTAAATATATTGCTTTACGATTTTTCCGGCTATTTTGTTTCTGATCTAACGCTTAGCCCCGGCACCCAAATTACCTAGGCTGGGTTTGATATGCGATTTTGTTGTGGTTATTAAAGGGCTTTAGTATATTTGTTATTGACCAAAAGGATTCGATTTCCAATTATTTGTAGCGTTGTTGTTTTTTATGATTGTTTGCTTACGCTTTGCGATTTTTGGGTTTCCCTGGCTGTTTTAACGCTTAGCTCTCTTGGATTTGTTTGAATATGGTGTTCTTCGCTCGGTTTTTTTTGGAATAACTTGCTTTTTTCCCCGGTTATCTGTTTTAACGCTTAGCTCTGGCAGCCAAACCATGTAGCTTTGATTTAATTTAAGAATTATAGTTTCTGCTGTGCTTGTCAAAGGGTTTTAGTATATTTTTTGTTACTCATTTGCAAGATTTGATTTCATTATATTCAACGAACAAACCCACTTAAAATATTTTATTTATTTCTATTTTCCTTATAGAGAAAAAGGTTGGCTCCCTCTGTTTTTACAAGGAAAAAATACAATACGCTTAGGAAACATTGAAAAACTCAAGCTCAGATTGCTTTATGATTTCGGGGTATAAATTATTTTGTTTGCTAGCCCACTACTGACTTGTTATATTGCTTAGCTTAACTAATTTGTTATTTTGTTGACATATGTAGGTTCGATTTGAATTTGCTACGTTGAAGTAGCTGTTTTTTCATTAAGAAGCTTAAAACCTATGGCGATTTCTTCTACTCGCACTGCGTACAGGTTGGATCTTTTATTCCTGAGTTATTAGTTCATCTTCTATCACTCTTACTTTGTTGCTATATATGTTGGTTTTTTTGTTCATGTTTGTTATTATTATTTTGTTATAGAGAGCTTTTATTTATTATCTTTTGTGTTGCTAAATCATAGTTCATAGCCCAATTTGTTTTTGGTTTTACCTTGTCATAGACAGCTTTATTTTACATTTTTTAATATTAGCGGGCTAATCTACTTATATGAAAGCGGCAATAATTTGTATTTGGCCAGTTTCTGTACGGTAGCCGGTTAAAAGCCCAAACACGCGTCGTGCGTTTCTTTCTCCGCTAATCAATAGTTTGTGCTGTCATTAGGAGGTCGGTTGATTCTGCCCATCTCTTCCTCCTTTCTCATCGGTATCTTTTTGCTTTCCTTTTTCTTTGGTTGTTGCATTTGTTGTTCGGTTTTTTCCAATTCTCAATCTCCTTGTGCTCATTCCTCCTTGAATTTTTCGTTTGCCGTTCGATCTTCTCGCCCGAGCGCCAGAAAACGTCAACAGGTGCGTGATCCCCTTCGTTCTCTTTGTCCTTGATTATTATATGCTGTTCGGCTTTGATTATGCTGTCTTTTGTGTTTCTACGCTCTTGTATCTATATTAATCGTGTTCGTGTTGGAGAAAACGTCGACAACCGTGTTATCCCCTGCGTTTTCCTTGGTTTTGAATATGTTGTTCTTCATGTTTTTTCCCTTCTTTCAGCTATATTGACCCCCTTGGTTCTCTTCGGCTTAGATTATGCTGTTCTTCATGTGTTTTTCCCCTTTTGTAGCTATATTTCTAAGGGTGTTGGAAAGTGTTGCTCGGTAACCCGGAATGACTTATTTTGGTGTCGTTCCGCGGTTTCTTTGTAGAGGTCCCTTGGACCCTCTCGCGCGGACAGATCTTCCGCCTCTGTGGACGATACGGTAAAAATAATTTCGTGCAAGTAATTTCATTTTATATGTTTACTGCATGTTTATATGGATAAATTTGCATCAGTAAAATAGATTTGTTTGTCAGGGAAAAGCATAAGATATTAGATGTTCTCGATGCAGAGCTGGAGAAAGCTAGGCAGAGAGGATTTGTGCCTAAGCATCTCTCAGAAAACAGCCGAAATAATGCAAAGAAAAGGCTTTTGGCTATGATAGGGATTGTTACAACTTTTGGACACAAGAACAACAGAGATGTAATCCGTAAGGCCCGGATGCCTACTGGTGAGTCATATCATATGGCCTAAAATATGGATCTTTTTCTGGCATAGATCACTGGATAAATGAGTCCACGTCACCTTGGTTCATGAGATTTGATAATTCAAAATTTATTCAATGCAGGTGCTGCTCTGAAGATAATGGAGGAAGGAAAAGGCATTGTCATAAGGTTTTTGTTAGGAAGGAGGTCTATATGATGCTGATTAAAAATTGTCTCAAGGGTTCCTTACCAATTTTAGTGGCTCTGATGACGACTGGAAACCTCCTAGGATGTCGGCTGTTAAATTGTCAGCAGAAAAAGGTAAGGCTTGAACTGGCACTGCTGGAACCCCTTATAAATAAGGGTCGCTAACAAAAGGTGAAAGGAGGCCCTAGAGGAAGAATCTTTATACGAGTTTGAGGCGTGTAGCTGGATAATCCTCTGATGAAGGATTATTAGATTGCCTTTCCACTTCGATTAGTCACATAGTTACAAATCTAAACAAACAATAAACGCGAAATGGAAAACATAGGAAAGAAAAAAGAAAGAAATACTCCTTTTTGCTTGGAAATGAAATTATGCCCCCCGACACCCTTTACTATGTTCTATGAAAGGGTGAAATGAATAGATATATTTATTGGATATTGGATCCGTCGGGACTGGCGGGGCTTGAACCCGCAGCTTCCGCCTTGACAGGGCGGTGCTCTGACCAATTGAACTACAATCCCAGGAAAGGATCTAGCAGAAGATTTTCTTCTTTTTTAGCTTCGTATGCGGTATTTCTGAAGCACAAGATGGGTTATACCATCTTATGGTAGATTGGTGAATTATTGGGCCGAGCTGGATTTGAACCAGCGTAGACATGTTGCCAACGAATTTACAGTCCGTCCCCATTAACCACTCGGGCATCGACCAGGAAGAATCAATTTTAGGCTTATTGGTAATCCATGATCAACTTCCTTTCGTAGTACCCTACCCCCAGGGGAATTCGAATCCCCGCTGCCTCCGTGAAAGAGAGGTGTCCTAAACCACTAGACGATGGGGGCTAACTTGCTCAACCGCCCTCATACTATGATCATAGTATGATCAGTTTTTTTAAATTGTCAATATAATGGTATGGTATGATTAGATCTGAGGAATCTTTGCGTTTTTCAGAGAATTGTATCGAATTTATTGATTCGTCGTTCATATTAAAGAATATTAGGGATAAAAGAATACTAGGGATAGGAGTTTTTCAGAGAATGATTGGTCCGTCAGAAAAGAAATGGGAGCGGTCAGTTCTATTTTTTTTTTGTTTTGATTCATTGTTAAAATGAGATATCCTTATCACACTAAGCCAGGAAAGTAACAACCAATAAATCTAGTAAAATAAATCGATTAAGCGAGATCACCAAGTTATTGAAAATCTTCTATAAAAATTTAGTTCAAGGGGACAAGTAGAATCTCTTCATCACACGATTCAATTAAATATCTTGAAATTTATTTTATGTGGAATTGGTAACTATTCATGTTATGTATCAATCAAGTCAATTTTGCTTTGATAGGAATCATTTCAATAAAATAAATTAGGGTCAGTCTTAAAAAAATTTACCCTAGAATTGCTAGGCAAATCCATTTTATTATTAAAAATAAGCCACTAGCCACTATGAGTCTAGTGCATATTATGTATATAATATATATGTGCATATAGATATTTTATCTACATAGCGACCCGTTGAGGAATTTAATCAAATAAGCCCTTTTAACACAGTGGTAGAGTAACGCCATGGTAAGGCGTAAGTCATCAGTTCAAATCCGATAAGGGGCTTTGGGGTTTTTCATAAAAGGCCATAGTATTCAGAAAATAGAGAGACTTTTTTTTTTAGTCATAAATCCATCAACTAAATTCTAAAAAAGAAAGTTAAACATATTGAAATTATGTCTAGCTACATTAACAGTTTTTCAAATTTCTTTTATTACCCTAAAATTTTTTGTGCTCCTATTGATTGTTTAATAGCTCATATTACAACTTATATTTAAGTTAAAGTTACCACATTCATAAATTCATTGGCGTCAAAAATATCATTAAATGTAACACCCTTACAACTAATACCAAAATACGAATACTTTATTTTCGAATTTATAATAACTTATTTATAAAGTAGATCTTTCATTATATTTAAGATAAAACAATACATTTTTATTCAATTTACAACATGTTATTAAACTTCTCCTATTTGAACATCAATTCAATCTTTTTTCTAATCATTTTTATTTTTATAAATTATTTGTTTTTCATATTTTTAACTTTGTTAAACACAATGTCAATTTATAATAATAACCGTTTGAATACAAATACAGAAGAACATAAAAAAATACTATGCTCACAAATATAAACACATAATTAGTAACTCTAAAAAAAATATAAATACTCATATGTTATACTATAAACTTGGGTAGGACACCTCAAGAATTTAGGTGCCCATACCTAATCTAATTGAATGGGCAATTTAAGAAAAATGATATATCATTTTTTTCCTTGCAGAGCATTATTTTAAAATGATTATGGATTTTTTCACTAAAATCTCGGAAATTTAGGGATGTTATAAAGTTGAGTTAAGTCGAGCCGAACTTTCGAATATTTGATTTTAAATCGTTTATCGAACCGAGCTTTATCTTTATTTAACAAATATATTCAAGACACACGAGTTTTTATCGAGTAAAAATGAACTTAATAAATATAAATTATAAAATTTTTAAAAAATAGAATATTATATTTTAAAAAAAATGTAATATTCTTATTAAAATTTGTAATTTTATTCTAACAAATAAATTTAATATATTTTTAATCTATATATACAGTATCAAAACTATTATTTTTCATCTAAGAACTGAATCATAAGGTTGCTAACGAATCTGTTCACAAACCAAATATTGTAAAGCTTGAATTTGGTTTGTTTATCTTAAAGAGTTTCATTAAACAATCTCAAACAAGCTTTTATCGAATCAAACTTCGAACATCTCACAAGTGGCTTGATTCATTTTACATCCCTACTCGACATTGATGGTTTTCGGTCAATGAAAATAGAGTGTGAGTATTTACTCTCACTCTATATCTGATGACTATCATTAATCTAAGTATGTGAATTTAATATTTGACCTCACAAGAAAAAAAATTAATGATCATTAGATTTA
Source organism: Primulina huaijiensis (assembly GCF_012295235.1). Lineage (NCBI taxonomy): Eukaryota > Viridiplantae > Streptophyta > Magnoliopsida > Lamiales > Gesneriaceae > Primulina > Primulina huaijiensis. Next base: position 18,186,467 of record NC_133319.1, read on the forward strand.
TCACAAGGATACTACATTCATGATAGATTGAAATGAACATATTTTCCCTATATGATACTGATTAAGGTTGATTGCAATACTCCCACTCTATATTTGATTACTATCATTAATCTAAGTATGTGAATTTAATATTTGACCTCACATGAAAAAAAATTAATGATCATTAGATTTATCTCAAGGATACTACATTCATTATAGATTAAACTGAACATATTTTCCCCATATGATACTTATTAAGGTTGATTGCAATATTCTCACTCTATATCTGATGACTATCATTAATCTAAGTATGTGAATTTAATATTTGACCTCAAAGGAAAAAAAATTAATGATCATTAGATTTATTACAAGGATACTAAATTCATGATAGATTGAACTGAACATATTTTCCACATATGATACTGATTAAGGTTGATTGCAATATTCCCACTCTATATCTGATGACTATCATTAATCTAAGTATGTGAATTTAATATTTGATCTCACAGGAAAAAAAAATTAATGATCATTAGATTTATCACAAGGATACTAAATTCATGATAGATTGAACTGAACATATTTTCCACATATGATACTGATTAAGGTTGATTGCAATATTCCCACTCTATATCTGATGACTATCATTAATCTAAGTATGTGAATTTAATATTTGACCTAACAGGAAAAAAAATAATGATCATTAGATTTATCACAAGGATATTAAATTCATAATAGATTGAACTGAACATATTTTCCCCGTATGATACTGATTAAGGTTGATTGCAGAGTTTTATCCATGTTTCAATAGTTGTTATGTGAGGTCTCGTGTTTTTGACAAACAATGGACATGAAAACACAAACAATAAAATAGGAAGGTACCGAGAATTATTGTCAACATTCAAGCCGGGGTGTATGATATGCAACGTACATGCTTGTTACATAAAAGTATTAAAAATGAATAGTCATTTTCCTTTTAATAAGATGTAGCCACAAAATGTAATCATTTATACTCTTCTACGTGCTCGTAAACGGATCTATGTAGTCATAGACCGGTACTCCGGTAGAGAGAAATGAAAAAAAAAAAAATTGGAAAAGTATCCATCGTTATAAAAATAAAAATTATTATATACAAGCAATAATAATAAAATGTAAATCTATCAAATTGATTTCTATTCTCATCAACTTTTGAATTTCAATTTATCAAGTTTGTTTTCCCGCAAACAAAGAATGAAATTATGGGAAAAAAGAATTTCAAAATAGATTTTAATATGTTTTAGAGATCGAAATGATCACTCTATTTTAACCTCATTTATGATTTAACAACAATAATATATCATAAATAGTATAAATATAAACAAATATCATGTAACATTCTGATAATGAACAATTTCCATATATATCTTAAAACAAAATAGTTTTTAAAACACCAAGGGACGAATGGATGGAGGTGTCAATAATCCAAAGGCAAAAACTTGTGTGAGACGATCTCACGGGTCGTATTTTGTGAGACGGATCTCTTATTTGCGTTATCCATGAAAAAAATATTACTTTTTATGCTAAGAGTATTATTTTTTACTGTGAATATCGTTAGGGTTGACCCGTCTCACAGATAAAGATTCGTGAGACCGTCTCACAAGAGGCCTACTCTAATCCAAAACAAAGATTTGAGCTTTGACTAAATTAAACTAACAAGCTTATTTTTAGAATCACAGGCACTTTCATCGCCTAATCCAAAATCACAGGCAAGGTTTCGGTATTGATCATACAGATGCAACTCAAGCATTGGAAAATGGTCGATATGGCAAACTGAGTGTAGTGTAAAGGACAGTTTTATAACATAATTACCTCCTAAAATGTGGACACCAAATCGCTCAGCAGTCATATGCCATGAAAATAGCCAATTATAATTACAAGAAATAAAATTAAGTCTTCAATGTGTTGCCGTGTAATTTTTAGAAAAAATATATTAAACTGATAAAAAAAAAAAACCAAACCACCCCTAACCTGTGACACTTGCTTCAGAAGTAAAAGTTAACAGAAAAGAAGCCTTGGAACGTGCATCAATTCAGTGCAACTAGTTTGTGTGATAAGCATGTTCAAATGTACTAATGAGCTGTTTTCTCTGGTGTTAAGTCAGTTTTCATTTTGTTCAAAAGGTAATCGACTAAGTTTATCTTGTATGCGAGAAAACAGATTTGGGGCAATGTAAGGAATTGAATCAACGAAGACAATGCATCAACCACACAACACAAGGAAGTGAATCAATAAAGATATGCATCAACCACATACAGGGATGCATACGCATAGAGACTAAGAGAGACAGAAAAAATGTACTCCAATTTCAACGGATCATGTCATCTCACACGCTAAATAATTCTAAATTTATCATAAAACTAAAATCTTAACATACCCATGAAACACACAGAACATAGCAGGAGATAGAAACAACTTGGTGCAATAAGTGTGAGCTGAAAACAAGTAAATACTTTATAGTAAAAAGTTACAGAAGTAAAAAGTTTCCTCATTTTTAGCACGCATCTACAACACAAAAACATAATTAATTTCAGTCTCCCCCAAATAACAGCAAACCAAAAAAACACTCTCAGTTTATTTATTGGCCGTGTATGAAAAGTTCCTTGGTTCCTCTCCTTGCTTTGGCTGATTCTGCCCAACATTGGTCTTTGCTGATTGATCATGGGTACCAACAGATCCTTGTTCAAAACTTCCGCCCTGCAGAAAATTAGTGTCTTGTGAAAAGCCCTCATGTTCAGGAAGTGCATGGCTCTGAAGACTTCCTTGTTGGAAGTCTCTATGTCCTTGAGTGTTATAGCTCCCAAATTCTCCTCGATTCAAATTTCCCTGATAAGAAGGCATTGGATTTCTTTTACCACCTCCTAATGCATTACTTGTCGACATATGCTCTCCTCTTTCCCCTGGTCCTGATGGAGTATAATTTTTCTGAGGAGGAACATTTGGCAGGTGCCCATAATTTTGCTGCTGCCTTGGAGGCGCAAAGCCCTGCTGAGGTGGACGCTCATAACCCTGTTGTTGAGGTGGTAGCCCATAGTTTTGCTGCTGCGGTGGAGGCGTGTAGCCCTGCTGGGGTGGAGGTAGCCCATAGTTCTGCTGTTGCGGTGGAGGACCATAGTTCTGCTGGTGCGGTGGAGGACCATAGTTCTGCTGTTGCGGTGGAGGACCATAGTTCTGTTGGTGTGGTGGAGGACCATAGTTCTGCTGCTGGTGTGGTGGAGGACCATAGTTCTGATGCTGCTGTGGGGGGCCATAGTTCCGACCATAATTCCTTGCTTCGGAATATGAGGGCCCTCGGTCACTGTAAGGTGTATTTCCTTGCTGATATGACATCTGATCTCTCGGCCGTCTATCCCTGTTGTTACGTCTACCATAATGTACTGGTGGAGGTCGGGGGAAAATTTCTCCATTGACATACTTGTCCCCTGCACAAAGAACAACAAAGGCCAGGAAAATCACTTCATCACCAAGCAGAAAATTCAGTCACTGAAGTATCATATGGCGTAAAACCATAATCCCACCTCCGTACTCCTTATTTACGGGATCAATGTAGGAATCCGGCAATACAAAGACCACCCCTGGTATATCTGATATAAAAAGCAAAACTTTCATAATAGACACTAGCAAGAACCCATGATATCTGTTAAAAACAACAAATAAAACATACTCTGAAACTTGTTAGATGTTTCCTCTGAACATTCCACCTGAAAACCTTCATATGTTGTAGTACTTAGGGCATATATTCTCTTTTTCGCCTCTTCCACACTGAACAAGTTAATTAAATAAAGTGGTGGTGTCAGTACTTTCGCATCCAGATTCCAGTGATCCAGGTTGAATGTAGTGGACCGGTCATTGCAACATTCGTGATAATGCTATCACTGCTATTGTTTGCCTTGGTAAATCAGATAATAGAGCACAATTGACAAAATAGCATGCATGTGGGCATTTCAAGCACTAGTGTACTACTAGAAAATTGTCCTAATTTGCATTTTTCACATACACACACAGCACTTCAGAAGGAAATTTTCAAGTTAGGGAAAAATATCAAACTATCATCATTACATTAGCCAACTGGCATTCAATCTGACACTGCCAAACGCCGAAAGAAACCTCATAAAGCTAATTGTTCTTTCTGAGCTTAAACTGAAAGCACCGTCGTAGAGATACCAAGACTCAGAATTTTACTTTTGTGGCCACGAAACCAGTAATCAGAGCTTATCTATTTCGTATGAACACACAAACAGGGATGAAAATTAATTAACAGGAAGAAAAATTTGGGGCTCGGGGTGGAGGATTCTTATTCGACCTTCCGAAGACTTGGGCGGCGATATTGACATAGAATTCGATCTTCTGCTCACGCGTCAGTTCGGTATCCTTGGGGAAGTCCACAGTGATTAGCCAGTGATTGTAATCGCATCCTTCAAACAGGATGGTGTCCGGCCCAATCTCGTCCGTCTCTGGATTGAACGGCTTACGCTGATCAGACATAAATAGGCTGGTGGTGGTAGTGAATGCCCGCGCTGATTGCGGAAATGCAGAGGCGGATGTCGCGGTGGCAGCTGCGGCGGAGATAGAGCGAAAATTGTTAGGATGAGAGGATATGGAAGGTGGTCGATGCAGGGAGCGATGGATGAGGGAGGAGGATAACGAAACGGCGCGGCGGAGGCGGTGGAAGTTCGACGCCATCGGCGGTAGCGGAGGAGCTCGAAATGGGCTAGGGTTTTAGGGGTTTTGTTAAATATTTAATGATTTTATTTTAAAACACATATATAAACGTCGCACAAAAGTTCCCACATCGGATAAAATATTTTACATAATAAAAATAACACCTCGTTCGATTCCGGAAATTCCTTTAGCTGTTCCATTGATTGTTCATTTACTTCTTTTGGATTGAGCATGTATATTTGATTTTTGTTCTCTGTTCAGATTTGACTCCTGCAAATATTCTTTCCAACATAAATTCTATTCCTATGTTAAATGACTCGAATTTTAAATCGTGGCAGGAGAATTTATTAATAGTTCTCGGAGTCATGGATTTAGACCTTGCGACAAGGGTTGACTCTCCTCCCGTGATTACGGATAAGAGTACCTCTAATGAAAAGAGGGAGTTTGAAAAGTGGGAAAGATCGAATCGCATGTGTATGATGATCATGAAGATGGTCATTCCAGAAACATTCAGGGACACAATGTCTAGCGACATTGCTACGACTAAGGCTTTCTTTCAAGATCTCGAAAAGAGGTTTGCTAAAAGTGAAAAGTCTGAAATTGGTACACTTTTGGGAAGCCTCGCTTCAATGAGGTATAAGGGTAAGGGCAACATCAGGGAGTACATTATGGAAATGTCTCATCTTGCTTCAAGGTTGAAAGCACTGAAGCTTGACCTCTCTGAGGACTTGCAGGTGCATCTGGTTTTGATATCTCTTCCTCCTCAATTTAACCAGTTCAAGGTGAGCTATAACTGTCAGAAAGAGACTTGGTCTCTGAATGAGCTCATCTCGCACTGTGTCCAGGAAGAGGAAAGGTTGAAGCAAGACAAGACAGAAAGTGCTCATTATGCCTCTACCTCGAAAGATAAAGGAAAGAAAAGGAAGGATAAGGAAGCTGCGGATACACAGTCTCCGAAGAAATAACAGAAGAATCCTAGTGATTCTCAAAGTTCAGGTTGTTTTTTCTGTGGCAGTGATGGGCATGAAGAAGCAGTGCAGTAATTATCACGCTTGACGTGCTAAGAAAGGTATGCTTCTGAATATAGTTTGTTGAGGTTAATTTAACTTCAGTGCCTAGACACACGTGGTGGATAGATTCTGGTGCAGCAACTCATATCAGTGTATCTATGCAAGGTTGCCTGGATTGCCGAAAACCAAGTGATGCTGAAAGATTCATCTATGTTGGTGACGGCAGCAAAGTTGAAGTTGAGGCAATAGGAAAATTTAGATTATTGTTAAAGACTGGAATATATTTGGATCTTTATGAAACATTTGTTTTACCGTCTTTTAGACGGAATTTGATTTCCATTTCTGCATTGAACAAATTTGGTTATTCTTGTTCTTTTGAAAATGGAATATTCAGTTTGTTTCTCGATTCAAAATTGGTTGGTTCTGGTTCTTTATCAGGATACGATAATTTTTATTCTTTCGATGTTATTGCTTCATTTAATGAATCCCTGCAAACAAGTAGAGGCACTAAAAGAAAATTAACCAGTGAGAATTCAGCTGCGTTATGGCACAAAAGATTGGATCATATCTCTGAAAAGAGAATAAGGAGACTTGTGTCAGACGAAATTCTCGAACCTTTAGATTACACAAATTTTAATAATTGTGTTAATTGTATAAAGGGAAAACAAACCAACAAAAGGAGATTTGAAGCCAACAGGTGTCCAGGCGTCTTATTACTTATACATACTGATATTTGTGGACCATTCCCTTCGCCTTCTTGGAATGGTCAACAGTATTTTATAACGTTCACAGATGATTTGTCAAGATATGGCTTCATTTATCTCATTCATGAAAAGGCACAGTCATTGGATGTGTTCAAAAACTATAAAGCTGAAGTTGAAAATCAACTTGGCTTAAAGATTAAAAGCGTTAGATCTGACCGTGGTGGTGAATACTATGGTAGATATGACGGTTCCGGTGAACAACGTCCAGGACCTTTTGCTAGATTCCTAGAAGAATGCGGTATCGTCCCAAAGTACACTATGCTGGGTTCGCCCACTATGAATGGTGTTGCTGAAAGACGAAACAGAACACTTAAAGACATGTTGAGGAGTATGATAAATCATTCTACCTTACCAGAATCACTCTGGGAGAAGCACTAAAGACCGCAGCATATATCCTTAACAGGGTTCCAACTAAGGCAGCGACCAAAACCCCTTATGAACTTTGGACATGTAAAAAACCCAGTCTTAAGCATCTGCACGTTTGGGGATGTACAGCTGAGGCAAGGCCTTACAAGCCTAATGAAAAGAAACTGGACTCAAGGACGGGTAGTTGTTATTTTATTGGATACTCTGAAAGATCCAGGGGGTACAAGTTTTATGATCCCACAAGTAAGTCGATTTTTGAGTCAGGAAATGCCCAGTTCTTTGAGGATGTTGAGTTTGCGGGGGGAGATAAAGTAAGAGATATTGTCTTTGAAGAGGAATATGTGAATATTCCCACAGGTGTCTTGGACATTGATTAGGATCACATTCTTCACTTTGACCAAGACACAATACATGAAGATAATATTAGAGATCCTCCCATTCAAGATGAACAAACTCAAGCACCTCCAGAACCTATGCCATTAAGGAGATCCGCTAGAGAGCGGATAAATGCAGTGCAAGATGATTACATTGTATTTCTTCAAGAACATGAGGCAGATATTGGATTGATGGAGGATGATCCTATTAACTTCCGTCAAGCCATGGAAAGTTCTAACTCTCAAAAGTGGAATGATGCAATGAATGAGGAGATAAAGTTCATGAAGGACAATGACGTATGGGATCTTGTCCCATTGCCTAAAGGTACAAGCCCATTGGTTGTAAATGGATATTTAAAACCAAGAGAGATTCGAAAGACAATGTGGAAAGATATAAGGCTCGTCTTGTCGCTAAAGGCTTTACACAAAAAGAAAGCATTGATTATAAAGAGACTTTCTCTCCGGTTTTTTTGAAAGACTCTTTAAGGATTATAATGGCTTTGGTGGCGCATTTCGATCTTGAGCTTCATCAGATGAATGTAAAGACTGCGTTTCTAAATGGTGACATTGATGAAACGATTTATATGGTGCAGCCAGAAAATTTTGTGTCCAAAGACACAAATAATATGGTTTGCAAATTAAAGAAATCAATCTATGGGCTCAAACAGGCATCTCGACAATGATATTTCAAATTTCATCAAGTGATCATCTCGTTTGGTTTTGAGATGAATTTGGTCGATGATTGTGTATACCATAAGTTCAGTGGGAGTAAGCATATTTTTCTGGTTTTATATGTTGATGACATTCTGCTCGCTAGCAACGATAGAGCTGTTGCATGACACCAAGAGATTTCTAGCTAAGAATTTTGAGATGAAAGATCTTGGTGATGCATCGTTTGTGCTGAGTATTCAGATACATCGGGATCGTTCTCGAGGTATTCTTGGATTATCTCAGAAAGACTATATCGAGAAAGTTCTCAAGCATTATGAGATGCAAGATTGTAAACCAACGGATACCCCTGTGGCTAAGGGAGACAAATTTAGTTTCAAACAAGGCCCAAAGAATGATTTTGAGGAAAAGGAAATGCAGAAGATTCCCTATGCATCTGCAGTGGGGAGTCTGATGTATGCTCAGGTTTGTACACGTCCAGATATTGCGTACGTGACAGGAATGTTGGGACGATATTTAAGTAATCCGGGAGTAGAACATTGGAAAGCAGTCAAAAGGATTTTACGGTACCTACAGAGAACAAAAGATTACATTCTCATATATCGGAGGTTGGATCAGCTTGAGATCATTGGGTATACTGACTCCGATTTTTCTGGAAGCCAAGACAGTATGAAATCTATGTCGGGCTACATCTATCTCCTTGCTGGAGGTGTCATTTCCTGGAAGAGTGCTAAACAGTCACTTATAGCCTCTTCCACCATGGAAGTTGAGTTTGTAGCGTGTTATGAGGCATCCAATCATGGAATATGGTCGCAAAATTTTGTCACAGGACTGCGCATTGTTGATGGCATCGAAAGGCCACTAAGATTACATTGTGACAATAAATCAGCAGTTATGTATTCCAATAACAACAGGAGCTCGAAGAAGTCAAAACACATTGACATCAAGTTTTTGGTTGTTAAAGAAAGAATTCAGAGTGGGAAATTGTCTATTGAGCATATCGTACAAACTCCATTGTTGCGGATCCGCTTACTAAGGGACTACCACCAAACAGTTTCATGAGCACACTGCTAGTATGAGTGTTATGTCAATTGATGAAATTCAGTTTTAGTGGGAGTTTGTTATTTTAAATGCTTTTCAGTTGTAGACATTTTCAGTTACAGTTATGTAAATTTATTTTCTGCAGAAATAAATTTCAAGTTAAGTCACACTCTGATTATGGTTTAAAGGTTGATCTCAATAAGGTTAAGGGAGGACCAGTTGGAAATAGGCATGTTACGGTCACATTGCATGAAATTTCCATGCTACACATCCACTTCATGATCCATGTCATTCAGCTGTGTTGGCATTTGTGACCATTGATGGGTCTAGCTACCTTGAGTGTAGCGAAGACTGCTTTGATCCTATGTTGATGTGATTGATGGACCGAATTGGTTATAGATACATTTCGGAATAACAACAATTTTGAGCTCATAAGGTTATTTTCACAAACATAATTATAAGGTTGCACATATAGCCCAAGTGGGAGATTGTTGGATCAATTTTATTTATATGGGCTTATATGTGAATAATTATGTATTGTGGGTTGTCTATTAAGTTAAGCCCAAAATAAAGTGATCAACTAAGGTTTCGGGTTATTGGGCTTTAATATATCTAATAGGTTGTTGGGTCTTTAATGTGTAGAGACATAAGTGTAATTTCTGATTTTATGAAGGGCTAAAACAGAATATTAGAAGATAATGATAAACATTATCTATATATATGGGTCATGGTCCCTAGATCTCGCGTTATCACGTTCACTATTCTCTCCCCATTAAGAAAATAGCTTTGAAGAAAACTAAAAGATTCTCTCAAGAAAAAAGCGCGTAGATCTGGAAGATCAAGGCACGTTCTAAAGAATTCAGAAATATGGCTTCAGGTACGCTTCCACCTAAGTTTCAGTCAAATTCTTAATGATTTAGCGTGATGGATTCTGCGGTTTATGTGTTTTTCCCAACATGTCTAGCCAGGGGGGTTAGACCATCATAACCTGACAAAAATTTGATTTCAAAAACACTTACTATTGAAATTTATAAGTTTCAGAGTTTGACAAACTGACAGTAACCGAACAGAAGTCCTGAACTGAACCAGTAACTGATTCAAAAGTACGCAACTGACCTCAGAGCTGAAGGAGACTTACCGGACTGAAATAGACCAAGTAGAACTGAAGTAAATAAAGTTCTCAAAAGTATTAACAAGCCTCAAACTGATGAATCAAAGATTGACAAGCTGAATGATACCAGAACTGAAGAGCATAACTGAATGTAAACTGATATAGCGTAACTAAATACTAGAACTGATAGCAGAACATTCAAACTGAAAGGACATCAGCTAAAACTGATATAGACCAGCTGAACTGATCAATCGACTCCTGATCAGTTAGCCACGTCATCAGCTGTAATTTGAATATCAGAAGACAAACTAATACTCCGTACCAAAGCAAAACATACGAAGCATAACAGTATGATACATCGTACCTTTGTCAGAAAATGGTTGTCTGCATGGACTAAAAGACGACTCAACGGATATTATCAATTCATCGTACCTTTGTCAGAAAAGGTTGTCTGCATGGACTAAAAGATTACTCAATGGATATTATTAATTAATGCATTCAATGTGATCGTTAGTATAGAAGACTATAAATAGCTGAGAAGTTCGTTCGTGAAATAGTTAGTGAAACAAGTGAAAAACAACATTTAGTAACGAACTACAAAGATCATTCAGTTTTTCAGTCAGTTGCGATTTATTTTCACGTTTTCTTCAATTTGCAAATCACAATTATTAGCTCACAACTCATTGATATATTTGTAGCGTTTAGGCTTACTCATTAAAGCTATTCAGTTATCAAATGATAAGTTTTGTAAGAAAAACTAAGAGTTTCAGTTTGGCAGTGTTTAAGTCCAAACTGAAGTAGATTATTACAGTTCATTGTAATTAATCAAAGTCTTTTAGTGAACACATATCCTTGAGATAGAAGAGGTGATGAAGGAACATTTGAAGTGTCTGAACATCCATAAAAATCCTCATGTGTATCATTTTTATTCATTCATTTATCACGATACCATAACCAAAATATTCAATATATTCTCAAGTTTATTTCCGCAATATTATTAGTTAACTGATCGATATAGACACACAAGATCTCAAGATCGGTTTCTCAAATAACTGATTCATATTTGAAAAAGATTTCAAAAAACTGAAGTGTTTATTCAACTCCCTTCTAAACACTTCACTCATATTAACCGATGCTAACACTTGCTGGTATTGTTTAGTGTGATCCTTCGTTTGAGATTAAATATGTCATCCAACTTGTTAAAGATCAATATAATTATCAAAACTCGTATGGTAAGACATGATATAGCTTAAAGCGAGCGGTGGAAAATGCATATAATACATGAGATAGTTTAGTACATCTTTCGCCAAAATACATGAGTGTCCTAGTGAAATATAATCCAGGTACTATTTTAAAGTGGAACCTAATTAATTTAATTATTTATTCAAAGGATATTAATTCATAAAATAATAATGTATATTTTTCTAATTTAATTCAGTATATTAATGTTCCATAGCAATAATAGCAAATATTTTCTAAGTATCGTACAAAAAATAATAATCATAATAATGATATTTTGTTACTGACTACATTAATTATAGTAATGTTTCATAATAATAATAATAATAATAATAAAAAAGTCTAATTAATCGTATTTTTTACTACGTTTTTTTAAATAATAATGAAGAAAATAATAATTACGTTTTGATTGGGATATTATATTTAAAAAAACTTACTATTATCGTAGCATTTAATTATACGTAGCATTTAATCATACAAGAAATATAAAACATTAACAATGATAAAAAAACAGTAACATGTAACATTAAATTATCATTTTTCTTAAAAAAAAAAATAATAATGATAATAATAGTTTCATTCTAATGAATAATTTTACAATATCTTTACAAAAAATAATAATAACTTAAAAAAATCAACATGTAACACAATACATAAAACAATAAACTAACATATATAATAATTTTATTTATAAATTTAATATTTAACATAAATAATTTATATTAGTATATTTTGGATTGAAATTAGAATCAAAATTTAACCCTAAAAACACAGAAAACTTCAAATTATTTCACAAGTTTATTTGGAAGGGTGAACTCCAAATCTAAATCTTAATTATAAACTAATTATTTTTCATAACTAAAGTGAAATTTTACAAATTAAAGAAAAATTAAATTAATATTTGAATTGTTGAAATAAAAAAATAAAAATAAAAATAAAAGTATGTGTTAAAATTTTTTTAAAAAAAATAAAAATATAATATTAGTATCATATAAACATAAAATTAGAAGAAAAAATCGATGTATTATTAAATTATTATTATATGTCTTCGACTGTACGAAAATGGAGTCGATATTATTTGTTTAAAATTATAAAGTGGCCAACGATAATACAAACATATAAACACGATAATCAAAGGATGATTAAATTAAGCAGCGAGCTCCTCCTCCTTGTGCGTCTCAATGACCACATCGGACGTGGGGTACGCAACGCAGGTGAGGACCCAACCTTCGTCGATCTGGTCGTCGTCCAGGAAACTGCCGTCGGATTGGTCGACGCTACCCTTGACGACTTTGCCGGCGCAGGAGGAGCAGGATCCGGCGCGGCACGAGTACGGGGCTTCAATTCCTTGCTCCTCCGCCTGGTCCAGGATGTACGTGTCGTCGTCGCAGTTGAATGAGACCTCTCCTGTAGGGGTGATGAGCGTGACTTTGTACGAGGCCATGCAGATGATTCCGCCGCGTGACGGGGAGGAGGATTTGAGGCCGAAGAGCGCGGTTTGGTTGAGATTGGGGAGGGAGCGGAGGTTGGCGACGGAGTTTCGGGGGAGCAGGGCGGTGCTGAACATGGTGCCGGAGAGGCTCGCCATTGTTGTGGACGCTTGAATTTGGGAGGGAAGGCGGAGGACAATGGGATTTGGAAGTGAAGTGAGGGGATAAGGGATTTGACTCGGGGAAATAGTGTGGTTAGGACCAGGAGTATTACGCCACGTGTCAGCATATGGTGGTTTGTATTATCATTTTATTTATCAGGTATTGATAATATATTGTGGCCGTCACACTCCCATTTTTGTTTCACTTTTATTATTATTATTATTATTATTATATATCAGTTATTAGTTTTTTTTAATAACTAATCGATATTAGTAATTTAAATTAATATGGTGAAAAAAATTAGTAAATTTTCGATATTAAAATATCATGTTTAAGATTCAATTATAATAAACTCGTCCTCGATTAAAAAAATATTAAAAAACTAAAAATAAAAAATTAACAATCATTATATTAAAATACTTTTTGTTATTTAATTGATCAATCAAGAAACAGAGAGGTTAAACTCATCTTTTCCTTTTCATGTGTGCTATTAATCAATGGTAGTCGATTCATTATTAAACTATATGGTTGAATATTATTTTATTATCTGTTATTTCTGTAAAAGCAAAATTATTATGATAGAGATATTTAGAGAAATAAAAAAATGATATATTTTAAATATCAATATAATTATTATAAAAATCTTCCCATTTAATAAAATTGTACAGATAAATCCTAGCTAGTCAATGTAGATACATGCATAAATTAAATAATTATAATATGTGTATTTATATGACTTTAACTTAACTGAGTAATTCCAAACCTAATCCATTTATCTTCTTCGTGAAGGTTAAGATTTTTTTAAAAAACTAAGTTTGGGGATCCATAGCGGCAAACTTTTAAAAATAATAACTAAACTTCAGATTAATTTAAAGGATACGTACAAATGTATTTAAAAAAGAATCAATATGTAAGATTTATGTGAATTTGATGAAAATCGCGAGGGCTGCTGGGAGGTCGGATCTTGCTTTAGAAGCTCGGTTTCGACTTTCGGATATGGAATCACAAACATTAACGTTAGAAGGAGGTCAGAAAGTTGTTCCAGCATAACTCCTCCGACACTCAACTCAGATAATAGAAAAATAAAGAGAGACCTGTTCAGAATGAGTGAATGAATGAATGAATAAACAATAACTGAAACATGATATTTATAGGACAAGAGTCCCTGCGAGTCCCTGTGCGAGTAGAGAGGCTACTAAACTCCGATCTTTGTAGAGTTCTAAATTTTTTGGACTCTATATTAATATAAGGTTAGCTTAAACCTCTACAAGCTTTATTTCTGCAGATTGCATATTGATGTATCTGAGTGGAAGCTCATTGAGGCAAGAGCTGGTTTGACATGTACTGAGTGAGTCTAAGATTTTTATGGGAGCTCAGATCGAGAGGCCGGCCACGCTTTGCTGATCGACGAGATTCTGGAAGTATGAGAGATCTACAGGGGTGAGTTTCCGGATGACCTCCTAACAAATATTGGTAAATGGAGCCCAGTGCAGATCTCTAGATGAACTGATAGATTCAAGTGAATGAGATGACCTCCTAGTGAACCCTACTCATTACGATGGTCTCCCGGAACTATCTGGATTGAGCATGAATTCCCCAAAGCTATCAAGAGTATACAGAACCTATCTCTTGAGGCATCATTTATGTATTAAAAAATAGAGATTTTATATATATATTTGAATATAATATCACAGTTAAATTGTTTTTTTAATGACGCAAAACTAAATCGAAATTGAAACCAAACATTTTTACCAAAAACCAATAATAAAAAAAAGAACCGAAATGTAGATAATATTAAAAAATACAATGAAGTCGGTTAAGTTTGATCCAATAATCCAGTTTTATACTACCGGTTTAGTCGATTCAGTTTTAATCGAATGCTCATCCCTATTTATGAAGCACCATCCATTGCACAGCTGAGGTATAACTGCATCAAAGGACGACTATATTTGAAACACGTTTTTGACGTAAAAATAATCGCTGCATTCTAAATTATGCGAGCAGATTTAGTCTCAAGACTCGGACAACCACCCGAAAATTTTCTGGGGCATCCCCACAAAAACGAGTTACATGCAGAATTTTAAACCTTTATGAATAAACTGAGAAAGTAGTCAACTACAGGCTTCTTCGGATATAGTTCCCAGCTAGGAGATGCAACAGGACAATACGACGATTCTGTGCTCGGACAAATTCTAATCGCATTTGATGTTTTGGTAAATCCTCCTTACAAACAAATTAGAGCCCAAGTATCCAACAGCCCCTGAAAGTGCAAAATCAACAGCCATGATAGGTGAATTTAGATAAATAAATCATTAGTACATAAGTTTCAACCTAATCATCTACGTGAAATTATATACAACAAGAACTGGAAACAAATCTTGAAAATTGCTGATTTTATATTGTACATACCGCAAAGAATTCCCAATCCAAGGCAAAACATCAACGTGTAACCAAAGTAGAAGCTGGTCTGGAAGAACCCTGACATTTTTGTCTTCATGGAGTAGTAATATATAGAGTACAAATACACATAGATTGCTGTTGAGGCTGCAGAAAAGAAAGAAGTCCACTTCCAATGATAATTCTCAGCATTTAGCAGGAAATATGTTCCCACGATGGTCACACAGGCAGTCACAATTACCAGAATCAGGAAAACAAGCAGCATAAAACCATATACGTAGTACACCTGACAATGAAGTAAGAGAATGATAGTTTTTAGTGAGGCAAAGGCAATGCGATATTGTCAACCAGTTCTCTTTCAGGAAGAATGAGAAAAATTAGATAAGGTACTTCAGATTTAAGGATAATTTGCATTCACATCCCTTACACTTCATGTATTTGACACTCACCTTGCTTGACATGTTACAATAAATGTCAAATGCAGAAAACATAGAGGAAGTGAATGCAAATAACCATTAGATTAAAATGTATGATTGACCTATTAAATAGAATTTTATTCGGTACAAAGAGGCAGAAGAGAGGTGGTATGCTGACCATAAATCGAAGCTAGTATAAGTGATTGCACAACACATGACAATAATCATCATATCAAGCTATGATTTATTAGAGTTGGTAATAACTGTTCTTAATTTATGCATCTTTGTCCCCTCTAAGCTGTATGATTATTTCGAAATTTATCCCACTAGAAATGGGAAACCAACTCTAAACAAGTCGTCCCACTAATTGATGAGGCCGACAGACCACATCGACCACTTCAATAATTTGGCAACAACAGACACACTGGCATACATTCGATCCATGAGAATTAGAATCATGTGGATTCTGGTGATTTCATATGCAACTAATAAACTAGGGAAAATATACCATATTACCTACTTTCATTCAGCCTCAGATTTCAGGTTAAAAAACCAAACACAAAAATAAGGCCTAAAACTTTCAAAAGTCAAAGTCAAACATATTTTAGGCAATAGAACGAAACCCTAAAAATAATACTCTTAGAACCTAAACCCCAAAATAAAGCCTATAACTTCGAAAATGTCAATGCCAAATCTATTCAACACAAACTATAGGTGTAAGAAATGAGTGCTATAAAAATAGCACAAGAGACATCTAACAAACATCAGATCCATGTAGCATCATATCCGAACTCAGATAACCCAGAATTCCCTCTTCACAAACAATATAGCGCCTTGCAATTCAGCGATCACACGACTCTTTTGCATAACAGCATTTGTAGTCAATAGTGTAATCTTGGAATGAAAATGGAATATGAGATATAAAAAAGCAAAAAAGGATAATATATTACCTTGTAATTCCAAAAGGAAGTGAAAACAAAATACATCTCAATGAATATGCTGCCAAAGGGAAGTAATCCTCCCATCATAGATACTACAGAAGGTGTCAAATACCACTTTTTCAGCGGAACTGGTCGTGGAATGGTCTTCACACGACAGGGATTGTTTGGAGCACCACTCCAGTTTCTTCCAATAACCGTACCCAAAAGTGCCAATGGGAAGGAAATAAAAGCCCATATGACAAAGACAACCACCATTGTGCCAAAGGGAATGGCTGCTAGGGACCCATAAAGTATTGCGATGGTGTTCAAAATGAAACCAATCCCGAAGCACGTGAAAGGAAAGAGTGAAGCTGTAAGAATCATGGATTTGATCCAGTTTTTGCCTGCAACAATGAAAAGAAATAAGTTTATCATATATGTGAAAAGAACTAACAAATGAATCCAAATTAAAAAGACCTAAGAAAAGACATGAGTACAACAACAGGCAAGCACAAAAAAGATAACAAGAAACAGAAAAACTGTAATAATGACATCCATACCACCATGGCGTGAGTACATTCCACCACTGACATAGCCTGAAATAAATGATGTAAAAGCATAACATACTATAAAAGTAGTGACAATTGCTCCTCTCCTGAAAGAAGCATACACCAAGATAAGTCACAGACAACAACCAATAGCAAACAATAAATCTACCGCACCAGAGAGATGATGGGAGTGCACTATGGAGCCTGATACTTGGTAAAGAAGCTGGCTAGGAAATTCAATGCATACCCAATATACAGCATTCCCACAATGGCAAATAAGATAACAAGTAGAACCAGCAATGCTAGTTGTGCACCAGTACCAACAAGAGCACACAATAAAGCTAGACTGCGGGGCGTCCGAAACACATCTCCATGAACAAGTTTCCAACCAGATTCTTCACTGACATCTCTTTCCTGGAAATGAGAAGTTCTAGAGCATCAATATTAAAGTGAAAAAAAAGGAAATAAATTCAGAAACCAAGTATTAGATTATCACCAGGGTTTCTAGATCGTCATCCTCGCGCGCATATTTAGCATAATCATTTCGTAAAGTTCGCATCAATATCATTGACACCAGACCGGTAAGGAATATAACCATCATAAAGGAATTAAAAATGGAGAACCAATGTATCTGCATAAAATTGGAAGGTCAGTCACAACTTAAAATCTGAAGTCAGCAATGTGACTTTTTCAAATCAGTCTGCATTCGTAAATTGCATAATTCAGATGATATCCAAATGCCAGCGTTACCTGATGCTCAAAAAAAGGATAGTCCAGGTAGACATCAAAACGACGTGCAAATGAGATGTTTGTAGGCGTCCATTTAACTGAATAGGTCATATCCAATGTTACCCCAACTTCCAATGGCTTTGGATTATGTTGAGTGAGATTGACTTGAATGATCTACAAGAAAAAGAAAGTAAATTAAAAAAAGAACCAACAAAACCAACCAGCATTCAACACAACTTTAAATAGCCAGAGACTTGATCTTTGTTGTACTGCACACTGATGCTCTTATGCGTGTAGAGCATGGGCTTGCTACCACCTTTTCTTTCTGAACCCAATTCACCAACATACCCTGCAAAAACAATATAAATCATTCAAAGAAACATAGGGTATTCACTTTTCAGAAAACATTAAGCCCAGAGTCCATGGAAACTTTACCCCATAGAGGCAGATCATCTGAGCTTGTGATCGGCATATCAGCAACAACAGGAAAGAGAATGAGAATCAGATAACTGATATGACACTTAACTTTGTCAAAAAAGTGAAAAGCGCTCCAACTAAAATTACTTTCAAACTTACATACTTAAAAAAATTCACTTTAATTCTATGTTCATCATCACATAAGGATTTTGAAGAACCGTTCACAACAATTAGCCAGGGACGAGCCTCCAAGGTAAAATGATGCTTTCGTGTATGTTAAGTGTTAAATCAAAAGCAACTAGACATAGTAATGCGGCCAACAGTACATGCCTGTAACTGTTACACTAGGATGATGACATACATCTTGCACTGAGCACGTGGGGATATGAAAGTAAATATATACTGCATAGACCAACTTTAGAGTGATAGTAATGCACCCACGGTAACCTAGGTGACCATAAAATCAAAAGGCAGATAACATACCCATGAAGAATTCAAGCCAGTAGTTATTTTCAATTGCATCCTTGAATACCTTCGCTTTTGATTCATCAAGCTCAATCTCACAAATGGTAGCCTTGTCCACATGCTCTGCCAAATGAAAAAAATTTATGCAATTGTATACCAAAACAACGCCTGGATACTTGACAGAGATGAGACATCTACATGCACTTACTTTGAAATCTTATCTCGGTCAAACTATCAATAAGCTCATTTCCACCCAATACCTCACCAAGCCCACCCCATTTGTGAGCAGCATTGCCGGATGGACGACAAAATGGAAGGCTGTAATAATTATATGTCTCTTGTGGATTATTGTATGGCCCTACTTTATTTACCCAAAGGGTTACGAGCTCATCAGGTTGATACTGCAGGAAAAGGAAAAAGAAGTGAGAAAAAGATTGTGTGGCCAACAAACCATAGAAAACTGTCAATATCCCAAACACCCTACAGCAGCTAAAATTACAAAATAAAATGCAAAGGAAAAAATGAGCTAATGGTGTTCCCATACTGCCGTACCTGCCGCCCGGTACCGACCACATTCCCACAGTGAACAAAGAAAAAACGACGGCAAGATGTTAACATATCAGGTCGCGACTTCATAACAAAACTCCAATACAGGAGTGAACCTCCCGCATTCCTTGAGACAAAAACAAACACAACTCTCCGTTCCCCTATATCAGGTATCTTCAAACAGATCTAAGCCATTCGACCAAACGTTCTCCATCCAATTAATCCAACCTCCTCGACTACGAAATTAGGGTTTCATTCATCACACAGAGGAATGAATCGACATGCGTACCTTGTGATCATACTCCGAGGCGAGAACCGGCGATAGGAGTACGAGGCTGAGGACAACGGCGGCGGCAAGAGGAGACATCGAAGATCGAACTGCAAGCAGCATCTGGCGGTGGATCTCCGGAATCGATGCTACGCGGATCAAGCAACCGAATATGAAATGACAAGTGCACTCACAGAGCTAACGAGTGAAGTCAACACCATTGGCGTCCATGGTACCAGTACAGTATAGGTATAGACATGGCTAGTGAACACAGCTTGACGTCTTTCTGTCCGTGGTGAAAACGGGTCGGTTCGTATTGGGTCAAAACCCAAATTTCAGTCCGACCCGATTAAATGAACTTGGATGAGGGCCGAGGGGAAGGTGTTTGAATGTAATTTGATTCCGGGACCAGAGTTAGAATTTTTATGTTATTTAATATATTTGAATGATTTATTTATTATAATTATTTATTTATTATTTATTAAAAATAAAAAGTTATAGGTAATTATATCAAAGCTTTTCATCATTTAGAGTACTAAAATTGAAATTTAATCATTGAATATTNTTAATTAATCAGTGAATTATTAATGCTGAAAGTTTGAACAAAATCTATATCAAAATTTACAGAAGGTGAAAATCCAGTCGCTAAATTTAGTAATTGTCTATTTAGCGACTGTCTATATAGCGACGATTGATTTTGAAAATTCGTCGTTAAATTCAACCAGTTATTTTTTAGTGGAATTTGATATTGATATTTTAATAATATTTTTATTATAAATTGATATTTATATTTCATTTAGCTCATCTAAATACAAAGTTCTATATTTAGATGAGCTAAATGAAATATAAATATCAATTTTTATAATAAAAAATATTAATAGCAGGTTACAAGATATATCTAACTTGTCGGGATAGATAATGGTTGAACTAAATACATTATTGAATAAGTCAACAAATAATAAATATACAATACATTTTACAAATAAAAAAATTTAATCTTTTTTAAAATTCTCACTCTTGTACATGACAAAAACTTATATGAAACGGTCTCACGGGTCGTATTTTGTGAGACGGATCTCTTATTTGGGTCATCTATTAAAAAATATTATTTTTTATGCTAAGAGTATTATTTTTTATTGTGAATATCGGTATGGTTGATCCGTCTCACAGATAAAGATTCGTGAGACCGTCTCACAAGAGACCTACTTTATTTCTCTAAAATTTCTCTGTAAAATTAGTCACATGATTTCGACGTCTCAAGTTTCAAGTACAGGTACACACACGAAATTAATCTATTTTTTAGATTAATTTAAAATATTGTAATCATTGTGTGATGTGAATGTATAAAAAAAGTGAGATTAGAGATAATGAAAATTTAATTTGTTAATTTTCATCAGCTATTCATTTTTGGATCAAAATAAATTATAAAGGTTGGAAAAATCGANAGTTTTCGAAAATAGCTAAACCTATTACTCAACTGACACAGAAGAATCAGCGATTCATTTGGTCAGATGTATGTGAAGCTAGTTTTCTTGAATTGAAGACGAGATTGACCACAGCACCTGTGCTTACTATTCCCTCAGGTACCGGAGGATTTGTAGTGTGTACAGATGCGTCTGGTAAAGGTTTGGGCTGTGTTCTGATGCAACATGGCAAAGTGGTTGCTTATGCGTCTCGTCAATTGAAATCTCATGAAACACGTTATCCTGTTCATGATCTTGAATTGGCTGCCATTGTGTTTGCTTTGAAGATTTGGCGCCATTATTTGTACGGAGAAAAGTTTGTTATCTATTCAGATCATAAGAGTCTGAAATATTTCTTTTCTCAATCTGATTTGAATATGAGGCAACGCAGGTGGATGGATCTCCTGAAAGATTTTGATTGTGAGATTCAGTATCACCCTGGATCGGTGAATGTT